>NC_064306.1:50723743-50901679 GCF_023373825.1 Bactrocera dorsalis
TGGATTGGTCGGGAGAAATTCTATAAAAAAATACCACTAGCGGTGTAAAAATATGTGAGGAAATCTTGGATTTAACGCGAATGAGCTCGAAGGTAAACAGCAGTAGTCAATGTTCTTGGAAACCCTTAAAAATGGCTTTTAGTACAAAAAGCAGTTTCAAGAAACTGAAAATATCGCAATTCAACCACTATAACAAAACAGAACAGTAAATTCCGGAGTGGTGTACAACCATTTTGCGTGCCATTTGTCTTTGCAGGACTTGCAAGAAATCGGGTGAAAACCAACCACGCCAGATACCATAGATCACTCATCCACCGCTGTCCAAATGTAACCTCACACATGTCGACCGCATTTTTGTCTGCACTCTAGAACTTTGATTTTAAATGGTATAATCTATCCTCAAAGTCTCTGAACGTGGCACCGGAAGAGTTTCCTTTTTTACGCGTACATAAAATACGAACTAAGAGAATGCCAATGTTTTTTCGAGACCTTGAAGAGGCCGTTCATGCGCTCAGAACGCGTATTTGGAAAATACCTTATAATTAGAGTGACCAAAGTGCTTCGAAAATTGGTTTAAACACAAGCAAAGGTACATATTCATGTATATATGTAGATCTTAATGGAGGAATACATTTTGAAAAACTTTAAAACGATTTCGATTATTATACGACTCCTGAACAGGGTATATTAAGTTGGTCTACTAAGTTTGTAACACCCCAAGAAGGAGAGCTCGGAGACGGCCTATGAATATAGATACCTTATAGTATCATTATGTTTGAAGCTGAGTCGATTTAGCCATGTCCCGTCGTTTGTCTGTCCACCCACACATCATCTGTCTGGATATCTACAGTACGAGTCCCTCAGTTTTTTAGATATCGGTTTTGAAAATTTTTTTGCAAAAAAAAAAAATGTCATTTTCCTTTTCAAGAAATTGCTTGTATTTGTCGGAAACTGCCGCTATCGGACCACTATAACATGTAGCTGCCATACAAACGATGGAATCAGTGTTCTTGTATGAAAACTGTTTTATTTGAAAGGTATATTCACGAAATTTAGTATAGATTATTTTTTAAGGCAACACTGTAATCTCCGAAGAAATTGTTCAGAACGGCTTACTATAACATATAGCTCCATACAAACTGAACGATCGAATCAAGTTCTGTGTATGGAAAACTTTCAGCATTTGACGTGTTAATCTTCAAACGAAAAATTTGACATGGATGACTGCTTACGGTTATATATATAATCTCCAAAAAAATTGTCCCAGATCGGATTACTACAGCACATATCTTCCATACAAACTGAACACATAGTTTTACTAAAAGAAAATCACCTGTGAAGGGTATAATTAAGCCCGGTGAAGCCGAAGTGTAACCTGTTTTTTTCTTGTTTATTATATGCTTTTACTCTCCGAATCCCGGAATTATTAAAGTCAACCCTGGTATAAGCATTAAATTACTTGCCCACTTATATAGGGTGAGTATTTCCGACATATTCGCAGAAAACAATTGAAGTTTGCGGAGTAAATTACACAGAACCATAACTTTTATTTTATATTTCCAATAATTTTTATTTTCCCCATTATGCCCTCTTCTTTAGCAAAAGCAAAACTGCAATCTCATATTCACCACACTTTGTATGCAAACAACTCATGATACTCAATATAAATATTAGCAGAATCACAAGTGAACGCGTGTGTTTTTTTATAAAATAAATATATACATACGTGTTTCCGACGATACTACATATAGTATGTATATATATATACGAGTATGCGAAGCACATCTCAAGCGGGTGCTCAGTCCGGCAACGCTCACGTTGCATAGAAATAAATAAAACTTTTATTATTGTTCGCTCAAATCGACGGAAAAAGCACTCACACATATGCACACGCACATCCACACATACAATGTGAACACATGATAGATAGCTGATGGGTATGGAAGTGGTCTCACAAAGTTTCACACTTATTTAATTTATTTGCATTTTTATTCCTATTTTCCATTTCATGCTCTCTTGGTTTTACCGCTTGTTTGTTATTGTTTAACAACATAATGGTGTGTTTAGCTGAGAGTGTGCGTGTGTGGTGCTTTAAATATAGTTTGTGTGTGTTTTTTACATAAATACTCATGTTTCAGTTATCAATGCAATAACAACAATAACAAATGCCACAAATGCAACAAATGGGAGAACAGATAAATAAACTGGTCAAGCGAGCAAATTTACATGAAAATATTTTAGACAAAATGCCAACAATTAAAGAATTTGCAATAGAAAATACCGATTTCGAGATTTATACATTTGAAAAATGAATACAAAAAATTTTTTTTGATAGGTTAGACCAAACGAAAACTGGTTTTGAAATAAATAAATACTAAAAATTAAATATGGCACTTTACAAATTTTCCGATTTTTTTTTCAGGTCGTAAGTGGAGTTATTTGAAGAATAAATGTTTTTTTTTTTTAACAAAACAATTATTTAAATATTTAGTATTTTTAAAACCTTAGATTTAGTTCATAGCCATGGCTTGTGATGCCAATTAGAGATGTCACACTACTTCGTTAAGTTCTCGCATCTTAGATTTAGTTCAGAGCCATTGGTTGTGATGCCAATAAGAGCTGTCAAATAGCATCATTCGCTAGTTCTCGCACCCAGTGAAACACGAGCAACCAATGTGCTAGTGTGGTAAGTAAACGGTTAAATATTTTACAGTTAAGAGAAAGCGAGCTTCAAACTGATCAATTTTATGATCAACTGAAATCTGAAGATGCGTGCTAGACGTGGTCTATTCGGTAGAATATTATCCAATAATGATTACTCGGTCTCAAGATGGCTGATGGTGTTGCGAATAGTATGCTCAGTCCACCGATTATGCTGATCATAAGTTGAGCGATTTGCAACCGTTGTTCAGGTGTAAGTCTTTTCATGATGATTGGTCGATACTGACGAAGAAATAATAAAACAGATATATTTGGAACGGTTGTTGGAAAAGGCACCCAACGCACTTAAGATTTCATTCACAAACGGAGACCAACAGCCTTCATTAGGTCCCGAGATAAGGTTGTCTCCTAGCTTCCTATACGAAAGTACATATATGATCTTCTCAAACGTACCTATACCAGCTCAGTTTAGTATTACACGTACTTTTTGAATTTTTCTCATGCTCTTTTGAGCAAAATTCCTATCAGCTCAAAATTTCACGGTTAACACAGCGTCTGCTGAAGAGAGGCATATTAGAGGAGCGACGAAGAGCGAGGCAATGAAGAAATTTGTCCAGAAGATACGACAACTAAGATGAAAAATTGAGACAAAAACCAATATCGTGAAAACCGGAATTTATACAGATAATACATATTTCAACCTACTCTAAAAATCTGGTAGGGATTAGCAAACTTTTTTCATACCAACCCACACGGATGGATGAGACAAACGACTATAACCGATGCCAACATCCGATACAGAGTAATATTAAAGCTCTCAGATATCGGCGCTTAGCCACCAGATTGTTTGTTATGAATAATATATTTTGTATAAAGAACAAAAACTAAGAGCAGCCGTAATTTGGACAATTTGAGCCATCTTGGTCTAGAGCTTTTCGGAAATTAAGAAATTTTGAGCTGCTTGACCTTAAACTTTCGATCTAAGAGAAGGTTATGAATACTATAAATTCCAAATGTTCTTCATTGGACGCACTTCAATGCGGAAAAGGGCGAAGTAAGAGTAAAATCAAATCAAAATCAAAAAGATTAAATCAACATCATTCACATTTGTAGACTGAGTCCAAAGCGGTTAATTCAATATTAAATTAAAAACCCATGAAGACACAGAGGCTCATCAAAAAATCATTTCTGCGAATAATAAAATCCAAACTCTAATAAAAAAAGAATTTAAGTATATGATTTCTTCCTCGAAAAATGCGCAAACTCATAAAAAGCGCAATCTATTTTAATGTTTTAATTATGAACAACGGAAGTGAGAGGCGATTCGGTATATGCGAAGCACACACGAAGCACGCGTAAACACACACACATGAGCATAAGCAAGGCTTAAAGAGTGGCTGTTAAATTTGCTGCAGCCATCAAGCTCTCGCATTTGCCATTTATTGCACAAATTCGAGATTCTTATCACGATTTAACACAGCAAATCGTATACACATAAGTACATAAGTATACATGTGTGTGTGTGATACATGAATCCCGTATGAAGCTTTAACTCGCGAAACGTGAAGAATGAAGTGGAGAGCAATAAAAATTGCGCCGTGTGAAATTATCCACTGTATATATGTACACATAAAGTATATTTATGTATGGCCTACAACTTGCACGGCTGAGTGGGTGCCACGGTTAAGGTAATTATCTACAAACTCGAGCGGAAGTTCAGCTGTGTACGGATGGGCGTGAACGTATTGAAGTAAGTCATTTTCAGCGCTTTAATGAGCATGTACAGTTATATAGCTGTTTAATTACCTGCGTGTGAACTTTTTCTTGTTGTTGCATGAATGTCTACTGAGCCATTTCGCTGACAGGTGTTCGGCTTATCACTTTTCGATTGGCAAATTTGTAATTAACACGCATTAGCGGTTGAGCGGGCAAATAAGCATTTCCGATTAATGCGGCCAAACGAACATAGTCACTGATATATATGTATATACATATATACATACATATTTTACCAGCACTAAGTGAATACATTTAAAATACATTAAGCTCTTAAAGGCACTTCGGCTGCAACGAAGTTATAATACCTTTAAGTGGTGCTTATAGCAAAAAAATGTATAAAAAGATCTTTATCTTGATTTTGATCGAACAGATTGTATGGCAATATGAACTCAATCTGAAGATTCGGCAAGTGGCAAACCAACAAAAGCGAACAAAATGCATAGAGCACCTGAAGTCTTGTAACCTCTCCACCGACGGTGCAATCTTTGCACTACCGTACAGGCTTTGTCTAAACCAAAGAGACGTGATGACCGAGTTGAAATATAATTCAATGACCCTGCCTTTTCGGACTCAAAGAATTGAAGAAAAGACAGTGTACCACTTACTCTCACCAATGACCACTCTTCAAGTACCCGAAGTGTGGAAAATTGCAAGAGTGGTCCGACCACTGAAACCCGTCCACAAAGGGGAGTCCAACGTCTGATGACTATCCTCTCCCCAGTTGCGCAGAGGCCTTGCTAGTTCATGACCTCAACCCAAATACAAATAAACGTTGTTGGATACATAAAATGCAATCAGCCGGCCAGACGAGAAAGAGACATGCCAGAACACTGCACTCCGGACTATAAGGGGATACCTTTGATGTCTTTTATCTAACTTCAGCATGTATTGACTGCCATTCTCAGTGGGGCCATAAACATCTTTACCGACTTACCCTCCCAAGTGAGTCAAACCACCACCTATTGCCGCGAGAATCGAGAGTGTAGCAAGTTAAACTCCTACTTATCCACAATTAGCCTCGACATGTCAGAAATATGTCAACTTCCAACGGGTCCTCACATAACCCTAATCACTTCCTTGACACCCTTCTCCCTATGGTCCGTCGAAAGAGCACTTTTATTGGGCCTATAGTTGGATGACCTTGATGACAACTTATCTGAACCTTACCACCCTAACGGGGACTAGATAACCGTTACAACAATAACAACATGCGGTAGCCAACCCGTGAGGAGCCGGGGTTCACAGCAGAAACCAATTCCGACAACAGGTTTGTGAGTTCGCTGAAGTTTAATTGCAGCCTCTGTTCACTCTCAATGAAAAAGACGCAACAGCCTCGGATGTCAGAAAAGAAGAAACAACTGGTGCGCTGTTGTTAACTTGACTACAACCGTGATAGCGGTTTCTACGCCAGTAAAGAAGAAGAAAAAGGTCCGATCAGAAAAATTTCTTCTGAGATTGCAGTGTTGAACTGGGCTAAAATGCTTGCCAAATTTTTTCACGATACCTTGTCCAATAAAAAAGTTTTCCGTACAAGAATTTTATTAAGTAAGATACAGATTAATTGTTATTATTGGTAAAAAGTCAGTGATGAGTTCGGG
The DNA here is from genome assembly GCF_023373825.1 of Bactrocera dorsalis. Lineage (NCBI taxonomy): Eukaryota > Metazoa > Arthropoda > Insecta > Diptera > Tephritidae > Bactrocera > Bactrocera dorsalis. The sequence continues at coordinate 50,729,782 of NC_064306.1, forward strand.
AAACTGGATACATTAAGGGTCGCAGAGAAAGACATTACGAGATTTTCTCAATCTTCGCTTCATAATTTGAAGCACTGCGCCACAGAACCTACTCCTATAGCCATCTTCAGCAGGAGTGGTAGCCATCAAGGAAGCAACAGATGTACTACTGTGCCCTAAAAATAAGGTGACATTTGAATTTAAACTGCGCGCGTCGAAGGATTTGGAGAATTATTTTTTTTTAGGTTGGTCATTTATGTCAAATTTTATGTCAAAAAATTCATTAGTGTTTGAGATACGCGTCGTTCTGTGAGCTGCTAAAAGTGAGTTTTTCTTTTTTTTTTGTGATGTCGAAATTTGTTGAGCAAAGAATTTGCATTAAATTTTGTTTACGGAATCAATTTTCTGCTGCGGATACCTTGAGGATGGTGTAGAAAGCCTTTGGTGATAAGGCTATGTCTAAAAAAAATGTTTACAAGTGGTATAGTGAGTTCCAAGCCGGCCGTGAACGTGTCGAAGACGAAGAGCGTCCAGGGCGACCATCAACCTCAACCGACGAAGCTCACGTTCAACAAATCAAAGATTTGGTGTTGAAAAACCGTCGATTAACAATTACAGATCTTGCTGATGAAGTTGGCATATCGAATAGCTGAGCCAATACCATTTTGAAGGATGTTTTGGGCCTCAAGCACGTCAAATCTCAACTGGTATCGAAAACATTGAATTTTTTGGAAAAAAGGCGTCGCGTTGAAGTGTGTGAAACGATGCTTTCCGACTACCAGGGTGTCATGAAATGCAATATAACTGCCGATGAGACTTGGATCTATGCTTACGAATCCGAAACAACCGATCAATCGAGCGAATATAGTGCCAAAAGGAGTCGAGACCAAAAAAAATCGAGCTAAAGTCGAGTAAATCAAGGTGTTGACTGTTGTATTCGATTATCGTGGTGTTGTGCATTATGAATTCATTCCAACCGGTCAAACAGTCAACAAGGAATATCATTTGAACATTATGCGTCGTTTCCGTAACGCTATCCGCTTAAAAAGGCCGGAATTGTGGAAAGACAATTCTTAGTTTTTAGACTAGGATAATGCACCATCCCATACTGCCCTCGTAATTCGTGATCATTTCACCAAAAACTCAACCCATATCGTTTCGCAACCACCGTATTCACCTGATCTGGAGCCGTGCGAATTCTGGCTGTTCACCAAGCTCAAAACTCCGCTCCGGGGACACCGTTTTCATACGATAGAGGAGATTCAAGCCGCAGAGAAGACGGAACTGAAGGCCATTCCGGAAAGTGACTACAACCAGTGTTTCGAAGATTGGAAAATCCTTTGGCATAAGTGAATTGCATCGGGAGGAGATTACTTTGAAGGGGATGAAATTGATTTGGAAGAATAAATAAAGAATTTTCAAAATAAATACAATGTCACCTGTTTTGGGCACAGTAGTATGTACCTTTCCGCAGTGTAGTTTTTTTAGGGAAGGTTGCATTCACTCCGATAGCAAAGCTGCGTTGGTCGGCAATTACCATTTGTGGGATTGAGAAAACCTGCAGGCTCGGAGTGGAACGTGAAGGATCCATTACGTTGGAATACTCACATCGTGGCAATAATAAGCGTCCTAACTGAACACTGTCCCATTGGCACTAACGCGATCAGGCTAAAAATTTAGGAGGATGTCACTCTTCGAAAGTGCAATGAGGAAGGAAACATTTTTCTCCTCCACTGTCCAGCTTTCGCCAGACTAAGGTTGAATCAGCTCGGTTGCCATATTTTTATGAACACGGCGGACTGACTGTGATTGAAATTAGTAGCCTCTATAAATTTGTGGTAGACTCTAAACGTTTTACCAATATGCGACGTCTTTTTGACTCATACCTAAGAGTACTGAGTCTCACAACGGACAAGCGTCTCTAGCTCTCCAAGTTCGAATATTGGTGGTCTCACGAGTTGTTGGAGAGAAAGAAGCCAACAAAGTCACAGTTTTGCCTATCCTCGCCTCCGGAGAGGAAATCAGCAGGCAACACTAATTCTACAGCATAAAATGCACTTACGGCCGACTTACCTAACCTAACATAACCTATTTCCTATATCTAATAAGTAAGTAAAGAAGAAGTCCGTAAATACTAAATACCAATTTTACAAGTACAACAAAAGAAACTCGAAATAATCATGCTTACCACAGTATTACTAATTGCCTAATACCTACATATAACATTAGAGAGTCTTATGAGGTGAGTGAAACAAGCATTATGTGGAAGAAAGCTCATTCTTAACTTTTATAAGCAAAAATAGCTCACAAATTAAATACTGACTAAAAGTTTCCACATATAATTTCAATTTCACAACATTCAAGCTGTAAACTAAAGATTTTAACGGTACTTTAATAATGATTTTTATTACTTCCATAATCTTGCCTGTCAAAGCGAAAAATGCGCTCATTTATCAAGTGTAACACATTTTCGCCGCTTACGCTTCAATAACGTCTAACGATTTTTTTCCACAACTCACTCACCTCTCACTCTGCTAAGTTGTTATTGACAACCTCAAAGAATGCCACTATCAAAACAAATAATCGAAAATCGTCTTCGCCAGCCAAAAACTTTGCGCAGCCACAAGTATAAAGCAATTTTATGGCACAAACTGTCGCCTAATGGCAATGAAAGCGAAAGTACACCGAAATACATGCATAAAGACATACGTATGTGTGTGTAGAAGTGTTAGATGTTAGAGGGAAAAAATTGAAAGTGAGAGTGAAATGGATGTGGGTCAGTGTCAGATGGTAAAGACAGGCGACGCGAAGCCACAAGGCAATGGTGGCAAAAACAAAGGCTGCTATAGACAAAGAGCGAAAGTGAGCCACACAGCTGGAAATCTAGCAGAGACGGCGAAACTGAAGGAAGAAGAAACTAAAATCTATCAGAGAGGATGAAACTGAAGAAAGAATAGAAAATCAGAAGTGCGGTATAATAAAAACTGTGAGTTCGTTGGAGAGCAAGAAGCTACCAAAGGCGAGTCAAACTTTTGCCCGCCATGGCGGTACCACAATGAGGAAGTTAGAAGGTAACGGAAACTCTACAACAAAATGGATATTCCCAAAAGGCATTCATGCTAACGGTGTACTGTTGGAGCACTACAAAGCTTGATTTCACACGCGCCTAATGTCAATGGCGGGCAAACTTTATTGGCGATGACGGCAAAACACCAAAGCGTCGAGCTAAACTTTCAAAGATAATGTGATAAAAACACGCTCGCACTCGTTTTTGGTGGGCGCTATGAGACTACATGGAGCTGCAGCACAAAGTCAGCTCATGCCACCTACTACTAAGAGAACAGTAGAGGTGGATGTGAGAGTCCTGCGGTAGATGGTGAAAAACGTTTATGTACGCCGCCGTCTGCGGAAACTGCTTTTGTTTCTCCATTTCGTACGCACAAACCATAAAATTGAAACAAAAAATTCTTTCAAAGTTTTATGACCATTATCGACAACACCTTACCCGAGCTTACTTTCGCACCTTCGTCGTCGTTTGACAACAAAAAGTGTTAATGACCCAGATAATCATCGACGAAGTTTTGCGTATGGTCTTGGTTCTAATGGCGTTGTCAAAGCCATTGAACCGCAGGGTAATAAAAACGCGAGCATGTTATACACACGCACACGCGTATTGTTTCCGAAGAGGGGAAGCGGATGCAGAATGCACGTTCGTAATTTCGCGTTGTGGCATAATATATACTCATATGGAATTCAATGTGGGGGAAAGCATAAAATTAGCTTGCAGCTAATTGGAGTTTTAAAAGAGGGAACTATTCTGTAAAAGTTAAGGAATTTTTTTCCATCTAAACTTCGAACCCTTTTAGAAGCTTTTACGTTACTAAAATTCGAGTATTTGTGATGGCCTTAGAAAATGAAAGCTAATTTTAGCGAAAGGCCGCCAATAAAGGTAGCATTTAAATTCACTCTAGTAAGCAGTTGGCTGGAGTCATGTGTAGAAGTTCACGCAAGTGACGAAAATTCTCTGAGCTCCATTCACTTGGGGGTGGTCAGAAAAGATTACTTTACATATAGCCCTAGCAGCTACCGATTTCCGGTCTTAGATCAAGTATGCTCTGAATAGCATATAAAAAAAAAACATTCGTGGCGAAACATCCCTCCACAGGGTTATGCACTTCCCCCAATAAAAAGCAGAAAACAGCCACGGACCCTCTTTTGATGAGGTCCACTGCAAACGTATTAAGAATTACGATTTAAGGGCTTGAATTCCGAATGTCCGGTCCCTTAATTAGATATCACACCAGCTGATTGATATCCTCGTGACAGTAAGGGCTGGCATTACCGCCGTCCTAGAAGTTCAATGGACGGGACAAGACTTGAGGAGACCACGTTCTTGTGACATTTACTACAGAGTCGATATAAAAGAGCATAAATTCGGTGTGGGATTCGTGGAGGGAGACTAAGTCATCGAGTCGTGGCATTTATTCCGGTGGATGGGCGTCTAGAAACAATAAGCATTGGAGCAAAATTTTTCAACATAACACTGATATTTTAAAAGTGCTTGAGGACTTTAACGCCAGGGTGGACAAAGAAGGTATCTTTGACACAACGATCAGTAAATTCAGCATTCCTGATGAAAAATCTCCATGCGGGTTGACGCTGATCGACTTCGCCTGGTCCCGAAATATTATTATCTGTAGTACTAGATTCCAGCACAAGAAAATACATGAAGCTACCTGGCTGTCTCCGAATCGAAAAGCCACCAAACAGAGCGATCATATTGTGATAGACGGAAGACACGTCTCCAGTGTCCTAACTTTTTCTCGGACCACTATCTTGTTGCAATGAAGTTACCCACCTGTCTCTGTAGAGTAAAAAAACGCACGTCAACAAACACAAAAAATGCTGCAGTCACAACAGTTAGCCGAACGATTTTCTGTTCGACTTGCACTCCTGCTCTCAACTTGGTATAAGAGAGCTGTAGGATTGCATTTCAAGGTCCTTACATACAGCTGCACATGAAACCACTGGTTTTCGAAAAAAGGCAAAAGAACAGCTGGAACGATGAGGATTGCCGTGTCGCAGCAGAGACCTCGCAACCACAACACTAACGGCGACTAACAGAAGGTTTCATTACCGTAGCATTCTTTTGTAGAACCCCCATAGGTGATTTAGTGACTGATGCCCAAAGCGAACTGATATTACGGAGGGAACACTTCTCCAGCATGCTAAAAAGCAGTGGAAACATAACGCCAGAGGATGGTGAACTCAATTCCCCAATCGAGGATGACGGAGCAGACGTTCCATTGCCCGACCATGAAGAAGCTCGAGTTGCAATTACCCACCTTAAGAAAAACAACACGATGGGAGCCGATAGTGGCAAATTCAAATACGGCAGTGGAAAACTGCATTAGTCGATAGAACGATGAGCTGTACGAGATATACGACGACATTGACATAGTTCAGCGAATTAAGAGACAACGGCTCTTCTAGATCCGAATGGATGAAAACACTCCAGCTGTGATAGTATTCGGCGCAGCCAGGGGAAGCAGAGGAAGAGGAAGCCCTCCACTACGTTGGAAAGGTCAGGTAAGGAAGGATCTGGATACCCTTGAAATTTCCAAATGGCGCCAAACAGTGAAAGCAAAACGACTGACGCGCTGTTGTAAACTCGGTTATAACCAGGTAAGCGGTGTCCACGCCAAAAAAAAAAGAAAACAATAACGATAAACAGGAAAAGTTATCCGATGAAGATAAACACAAGAGAGCTCACAGAAATCTTTAATATAAACTTTAGGTGGCTCAATCAGCTTTTTCAAAACGTTTAAAAGCAATCGGCAAACAAGTGCTATATGAACTGAAGCCAACAGAATTCGGAACACCATTTTGCATGTCAAGAATGTTGAACGGAACAAAGGACTGGTGATGAAAAATGGAACCATAACGACAACCTTAAACGCGGAACATCATATGCAGAACCTGTCCAACCAACCAAATCCCCGGCAAAACCGGATATCCAAGACGCCAAGGTCTCTGTATTCTGTTGGATCAGAAGGGTTTGCTGTACTACGCGCTTCTAAAAACGGGTGAGAGCTTTAATGGAGAACGCTACCGACAACAACTCATCAAATCGGAGCGAGCGATTGCAGAAACATATGGTATTTGCTACTAGACACTAGGAAATAATTTTCGATTGTGACAATATGTGGCCTCATGTTGCAAGATAGGTTAAATTATTTGGAAACAGCGAATACAAAGTTTTGCCTCATCCGCTTTAAAGTCGAGATCTTGCCACTTCTGGCTTTCATTTATTGCGTTCAATCTAAAACGCCCTCGCTGGAAAATCACGGTTATCATCGGAACAGAGTATTAAAAGTTTTCTGGGCACAGATTTTGGGATAGAGTCCACAAATTGCAAGCATGATAGGAAAGCATTATAACTTCAGATGGGAAATACGAACGGAAAAATGATGGGATGTTCAGTTTATAAGGTCGAATAAAGTATACACCTAGTACTTCCAATTTTGGAAAATGGGGCTATTGTGGTAGCCAACCTACAAGCTTCTGTTAGAGGGCATTAAGAATCGGCTGATCAGATCGCGAAGATTTAATTTATAAATGAACTGTAAAGTTATCTGTGTTCATTGAATAATCGGTCAAAGCAACAGGTGTCTACAGGCCAACCATCACTTTTTTAGCTTGAATGTGCAAGTTTGTGATTGAAAGTAAACAAATTTCTAAAAAACGATACATATACATACACAATTATTCATACATACGTACATACATACATATTCATATAACACGAATGTGAAAATTTGGCAGTTTAGGCACGTTGCAAGCAAATCCACTGCCACCCAGCATTCAAAAACAGAAATTGTAGTTACAAAATTAAACAGAAACAGAAACAGGAACAGAAAAAAAATCAAAATGCTCAAACTAACGATTTTGCGAATAAAAGCCGATTTATTTGGATTTTTTGGAAATGCCCGCGCTTTCTCAGCGCCGGTAATAGCTTTGTTAGTGTATTTCACATTTGCCATTTTTTGCTTTTGTCTCTTTATGATTTTTGCGAGTTTTGTTGCGATTTTTTGCAACAGACGCATTCGTTATTTACTTTTAATCTATAAACAACTCTTGTTGATCGTTCAACGACAATTGGTTTACATTACAAACACACACACACACACACTACATACTCAGCATTGAACTCAACCAGACACGCGCCTATACAGGAAGGCACACACACTCTCACAAACAGATACCCGCACAATAGACAATTTGTACGCCAAAAAGAGGAGCATAAATAAAAACAGTAAAAAAAAGTAAAACAAAAATGAAAAACAAATAAAATTTTGCAAAATTCTGCTGAAAATAAATAAAGTTTGTGATATCGCTCACAGCAGCGGTTGGCAGTGTGACGCGTTCGATAGAATTTGCAGCTTAATTCCTGCATATGTTTGTGCTGGTATATGTGGGCATGAGTGTGTGTTTGTAAAATTATGTAAATCTGTCGGATTTCTGCGCCGCCGTTCCAATTAAGCTGGACGGACCCGCCTGCAGCTGCGTTAGACGCATTTCAGCCGTGGCTACGCACTGACTGTGACAATTAAAGTCCGCTGATCGAACGGTAAAAAACGAGGCAAAAAGAAGGAAAAAAGGACGAAAAAAGAATATATATATCATTCTAACGGTATTTAGTGTAAATTGCTGTGTCGTTTAAAGGATTATAAGTGAGTGCCAGCTAATAGCGATTTAAAATTGGTATTATAAATATTTTTTAAGTGTAAAAATGGCAGTTTGGAGAAGAGAAAATATGAAGTGAAATATTTTTAGAGCGTCATACACTAGATTAGTAGGTTCGAATAGATCTAGTAGTTTTGACGACATATGCTCGTCTCGTCAGCAGTAATGATGTATATATTTGGTGAATTTAAGGACCTCAGCTAGGTTGCCAAACATCGTTTTTACTACCTCTATTAGAAGTCGTTTTCTCAAAAAATACAATAGTCCAGCACTGACACGCTTCATACCCAAAACTTTAACCAAAATGTGTTGAATCGATCCATAAGAGATGTTGAGATTTAGTGCTATCTTTCTGAAGCCATCGCGATAATTTTTAGTCACTGTTTTGTTAGAAGTGGATGCACGACTCAGATGGTGACTTTGCGACCTTCACTGAAGGCTTTGTAGATAAAGTAAACTTCCCAAAACACTTCTGCAACATTTTTGACTATTTTGCAGCTCTGATTCCATTGCAAAGTTAAAATTTTAAACAGATTCGTTGACATAGGGAGATCAATCTTCACACGATTATAACAAAAGCTGCTCAAAGCAGCAGAGGTGTATGACAAAGGAAAGATAATTTCGTCTTAGGAGAGGACACACCACTGGCCCTTCTTCCAAGAGATGGCGTTACGAAGTGGGTAAAACTCACAAGAATGTTTAACATTCCTCTCGGCAGTAAAGCGGACCGGAGCGATGGTACATTAATAACTCGAAAACAACTGAAGACATTGCGCAACCGCATATTAAGCTATCCATACCAATGGAATGTTTTTCGAGCATCTTTGAAGCAGAAGTCTTTGCAATAAGTCAGGGTGCGAAAACTCTCCAAAGCAACTAACGCAACCAGCGTACCTGGGTGCCGGAACAGAAATAGGGTAGCCGGCAATGAATTGGACAACGAACCAACCCGCTCTGCGGCGGCTTCCAGGATGATACGGCAAAAACCGTGCATTGCGGTGGGGTCTCACAGTATAAAAGAGTTGCTCCGCACGGATAAGAGACTGGGGAGAGAACGGTACTGGCAGCAGGCAAAACGATTGTGCCACGCCAAATTGTTATTGGGAGGCTACAACTTAGCAAGCTTTAGAGATATGATCAACCTAAGGGTTTTGCGTCACGGAACAGGATACTTCAGAACACCTGATTCTATATTGCCCAGCAATTTGTAGAATCAGACTCAAATCCTTTGGATCTATCTATGTAGACAGGGATCACATCACCTCCTACGCGCCTACCAACTCTTGGACTTGTTCAAAGTGTGGATCTTTATGAATATATGTGATATAGAAAGTAAAAGCTCAATTATTTCTAAGTTTCCAATACTTTTATAAAGAGAATTCGCATTGATATTGAGTCTTATTCCCCTCTGGCAAAAAAAGGCTTCAAGTAAGTCCAACATTGGGTTAACTCAAATATATTTACAGATACTGTAGAGAAATAAGATTTATGAACAAAGGTGACCGCCTCCAAGGTAACAATAGACGTACTGCCCGAAGTGCAGCTTCCTTCAGAGAGGTGTTGACTGTACGCTCAATACTTGTCAAGACATTATAGACATTTTTATCAATAACATTAAGTTACTTTTATAGTCGAAAGATGAGGTTCAATCATTTAGACACTTTCTTCTGTATTTCTCAGCTTTCCTCGGACTGTAATCGAAATGTCTCCGAAGACACGGCTTCGACAAACCAGCAAAATAGCTGGAATTGATCATAACCGCTTAACAGTTTTGTGGTAAGCTCAAAACAATTTGTGGATCTACGAAGATCTAATTATTTATCTTGTTTTTACGCCTTCTGACGACTAATCTTTTTAAGAGTTAATGACTAGCAGGAAATCTGCGGCTTTTTGTATTTCTACACATTTTTATTACGGAAACTCGAAAGAAAAAGATTGTATATATAAATGCTCTTTTTAATCTAAAGTGTTCAGTTCTAATGATTATTTTCAACCGAATGAGTGCCAATGTCTAATGCCGTATGCTAAATTAATATCAATTAGTTCTACGGGCAAGATCTTAAGAACGACCCCTGGCATCTTTGAACTCGAACACTCAACGAATCGTACTTTATAGTGAGAACTTTTAAAACCCCAATCAAAATTGGTAAAGTTCCGAAGCAGTTTTCGTGGTTTTCGTGGTGAAAAGATGAAGAAGTTTCACTGGCTCAGTTGAAATATTAGTTCTTTTTTTGTGTTCGATTTTTGTGCTAAGAAAGTCCTTAATTTGTTAAGAAATTACAATTCTACCATAAATCTCCTATTAACTGCAATACACTTTCATTTTCTTTCCACTAGATGGCTGCCATCACCAAAGACTTCATAGATATCAATCTGTCTACCGATGAACTGATGCTGAAAGAGCTCGAGCGCCGCGATGGCATTTATTCGTTCATTTTCCACGAACTAGAAGTGCCCAAAGCGGAAACACCAACAGCCAGCATATCGCCGGACAAGTTGATTGACAGAAATCATGAAACAGCAAAGACACCGGCAACCAGTGAAAACCAAGTTAGCACTGACAACAACAATGCCGCCGACAGCAATAACCCGTCCGATAAGTTCAAAATCCGCACTGAAACAGTGCTCATACAGCGTTCCAATGTAATTTGCCATTCGAATAGTACGCTAACGGCAACAGCAACAAAAACCAAGACAATGATTTACACCGCACCCGCAACAACAACGCTCAACAACACTCCACCAAGCAACAAGAGTCTGATGGAAACCGCAATGGCTACCTCAACAAACGCAACACCAACAATGCTACCTAGCCTATTTACAACTACACCACTGACAGCAACAACATATGCAACACCGTTCACCAACGGCAACGTGCTGCCGCCGGCCGCTTGCTTCCCCAGCCTCAGCGGCATCAATATGCGTAGCTATCACGAACACTTCAAGACCTGGCATCCGCCGCCAACGCTCGTCTATGACAATCCCAAGCTCTATGCGTACATGGCCAATTGCGGCTTTCGCGTGCGCCTGGCCACGCCGCGCTTCTCGCACATCACGGCGCCTTTGGTGCGCAATCGGCGACATGCGCTCAAGGAGACGCCCCAGTACAAGCGGATGTCGGAGGTGAGCATGTGTGCGCCGGTCGCCGATTTGCGTGCGCTCTTTCCGCTCGACCCCGACGTGCATGCACCATTTACCACGACAGTAGGTGTTGCGGAGGACACAGCGATGACCGATGTTGATGCGGGGGTTGGGGAATTAGTGGAAACCGGTTGCTGTGCTGGTGCTGCTTTGATGCAGGACGCACCGCTATTAAAGTGATTGGTGGTGCAGTTTTTGATAATTAAAATGAGGAATAAAATTTTTCTTAAAATAAATGTCGAATTCTTGCTAATTTTTTTGTTCAGCATGAGCTTGAGTCAGTAGTGTTGACAGTTGTTATTTATTTACTGTAAAATTACTTTTTTTTACCTCCGACGACGTCTACTAGTTGGACACATATGAACGCCAATATAAATTTGAGCAAATACACATAAGTGACCTGCAATCATTCAAATCAAAACACTTGAAAGTTGCACAAATCGAATCAAGATTGAAAGCTCCTCTGCAAGTTGTGGAGAAACTTTCTTGCTTGAACGAAAAAGAAAAATATGAAAAGAAATCAGTGTTTTTCAAAGAAAACTGTAGCTCTCAAAGGGAAAATGTGATTTCTAAACAAGTGGTGAAAATATGAATACCAGCCACTCAGCCAACTAACACAATCACATGTAGATATAGAAATGTACGCATTGGGTATATTAGGATCGTCCAATTTAATATTTAATCGTTTAAGTTTAGGTTTAGGTTTACGTTAGGTTAGATCGTACGGTTGATCCAAAACCGATGAATCTCGTTTGAAGAGATATTCGTCTATACCATAAACTGCTAAAAGTGGATCTGCAGATCCTTATAGATCGTCGAAGCGTTTCTAGATTACTACAATTTCGTTAAAACTATTAATATCAATGATGTGTCCACTGAGATATTTCAATCTCATTTTGGCAAAAAGCCGGACCATAGAGGAGAAAGTGGCAAAATCCATACAAATCTAATATGAAAGAAGCTTGAAGCTTTTGCTAAAACGGTCATGCACTCCCTGACCAGTGCAAAGTCAGTAAGCTCCAATCCAGTACAACCGCTCTGCTATTGGAAAAAGTTCACAACTCACTGAAAGAAGCTGCACTTTGAATGAGTGATGGCAACCACCTCCGATCTAAAATTAGAGTTGATGAGAATAAGTTTGTATGACCTAAAACTAAACAAGGATGTCGAGATAAACTGAGTAGCGGTTGACTTTCTGTCTGTCCGTCAATCCGTCGTTCTACCAACCGTGCGAGCGATAACTTGAGATAAATTTAGGGTGAAATTTAAAACACGTGCCATAAAAAAATCGGTATTGTAGGCGTTGTTGGTAGGAGAAATCCAATGCCGTTCATTGAAAAACATGGTTTGAAGATTAAACAAGTAAGGAAGGGCTAAGTTCGGGTGCCACCGAACATTTTATACTCTCGCATGATAAAGTGATAATCGAGATTTCATTATTTGTCATTTACATATTTTTTTTTTATTTTGCTGTAAAATTAATTAGAATTAAATTCTCAGAGATTTACCGATATTAGGTTAAGTTAGGTTAGGCACTAAGTTCTTCGTGTTCGATATCAGGAACCTTGAAAAGCTATAGTCCGATCACGACAATTTTTCCACAAGGGATTCCTCAGCTCAAAAACCGTATTTGTGTAAAGTTTTATTCCGCTTTCATCATTATATATTATACAGAGAAGGCATCAGATGGAATTCAAAATAGCGTTATATTGGAAGAAAGCGTGGTTGTGAACCGATTTCACCCATATTTCGTACATGTCATCAGGGTGTTAAGAAAATATTATATACCGAATTTCATTGAAATCGGTCAAGTAGTTCCTGAGATATGGTGTTTGGTCCATAAGTGGGCGCTGCCATGCCCATTTTCAATTTTTAAAAAAGCTTGGGTGCAGCTTCCTTCTGTCATTTCTTCCGTAAAATTTAGTGTTTCTGACTTTTTTGTTAGTCGTTTAACGCACTTTTAGTGATTTTCAACATAACCTTTGTATGGGAGGTGGGCGTGGTTATTATCCGATTTCTTCCATTTTTGAACTGTATGTGGAAACGACTCTTTAGAGTTTGGTTGACATAGCTATAGTAGTTTCCGAGATATGTACAAAAAACTTAGTAGGGGGAGGAGCCACGCCCACTTTTCCAAAAAAATTACGTCGAAATATGCCCCTCCCTAATCCGATCCATTGTGCCAAATTTCACTTTAATATCTTTATTTATGGCTTAGTTATGACACTTTATAGGTTTTCGGTTTCCGCCATTTTGTGGGCGTGGCAGTGGGCCGATTTTGCCCATCTTCGAACTTAACTTTCTTATGGAGCCAAGAAATACGTGTACCAAGTTTCATCATGATATCTCAATTTTTACTCAAGTTACAGCTTGCACGGACGGACGGACAGACGAACGGACGGACAGACAGACATCCGGATTTCACCTCTACTCGTCACCCTGATCACTTTGGTATATATAACCGTATATGTGACTATTTTAGTTTTAGGACTTACAAACAACCATTATGTGAAGAAAACTATAATACTCTCCTTAGCAACTTTGTTGCGAGAGTATAAAAAAGCCGTTGGACTAGAATGGCAGAGGTCTTTTTTACGGATAGGACAAAGCTTGAGAGGAAAGTTGGTCGAGGAGTTTAATATCAGGAGCTCTCTACCAACTCCACTTTCATACTTCCTGACTATTGCTCGCTGTCAATAGCATCGATGGTCTTTTTGGATAAGACTGGTATGGCTGCCAGACCACAGCGGAATCGTTGAAAATTGTAAACCTGATGAGCTAGAAAGGAAAAGCAACCTATAACCGCTTTCGGTAGAATGGAAACGAATCGGTGCTTCCTTCAGACATCCCACCGAACTCGCGGGAGTGAAAATTAAACAACCTTGAAAATTTGTATTGGATACTGAGCGTTTTATAACTGAGCGAATTTATAATTTCGAACATAGAAGTTCTTCTTTACAAAGGACTACATATAGCAGTCTACCTGCAATCTCTCCAGATCAGCCATGTAACTAAACCTACCTATGACATATCAAAATTTGGCCACGACAAAACATACACATCTCCTCGGACGATCCTCTATCCATATCACTCGCCTCGTCAATGAGCGCTGCTCCGCCAAAATGTTAGATTTGGACTATAGCGTTTCTCAGTAACCGCGTTTTATAAATCGATCAATTTTATTAGATTAGAGTTTCCACGAAGACCGTGGAGAGTCGATTCGGCGTAATTTGCAGCGCCTCAGAATCACTTCAATCTATGGGCTCTTGAAAGGTTCCGACGTTTTTGGCCAAATTTTGTTCAATGTTGAAGCTCGTCATCGAAAATTGAACTCAACGGATGGACCATCTTAGATATTCTTCAAAAAATAAATACCAAAGGATATTCTTTCGAATAATAAGAAGCATTCTCCATTAAATTAGAAGTTTCTGTGTTTTTCTTTAAGAAAGTATGGAACTTCCAAATGGATCGATCTTTAAATAAATGATAAGCTTGGCGAGCTAGGTCGTTTACGCCGTCCATCTGTCGTCTAGTCATTCAGTTTTTGTGACATAGAACTGAAATTTTTCAAACGTCCTTTTCGGATCACTATATCATAGAGCTGCTAGACCAACTGATCGATCTAAATGGAGTCTTTATATGAAAAAATTTTTCTTTTAACGAGATATCTTCAAAAAATTCGATCTGACTTATTATTTAAGACAAAGGTGCAATCTGCGAAAGAATCGTTTAAGTCGGATTACTATAGTACATAGCTACCATAAAAACTTTTGCATTTGAGGAGACATCTTCAAGAAATTTGGCATGGGTTATTCTCGAAGGTGCAATCTTCGAAGAAATTGTTCAGATCGCAACACTAAAGCATATATGTACATTGATGCCTTACAAACTCGCCGAACAAAATCAATTTCTTGTATACTATAGAAACTTTTTTATTTGTGAAGGGTATTCTAGGTAAGGTGCAACTTAGTTACTTAAGCCTAACCTTGACCCAGACCTCAGGACAGATCTTGTATAAGCTGTCATTAATCGGAATATTTCAAACGGTGATTAGTTCTTAAGCACTGCCTACCCTAATGTACTCATAACTATAATTCCACATGTTGTATAAGGAAATCAAATTTAAAAAGTATTTGCTTAAAAATAACTGTATATTTTCATATAACAACATCTTCTACTGTTTACACTTCAAAAAGAGGAAAGAACATCGTCTCACAAACACTTCTATAAGCACATTTGTAAAAAAAACTTGTATTTATTTGCTAAAAAAAAATGGACAAAAAGGTGGACATGAAAAATTGCATTGCAGGCGAAGGACATCACCCTCAAGCATATGAGCTTATACGTGCATATATGTATATTTGCGTAGATGTACACTCCCCAATGCATGTACGCCTGCGCATGTGAGTACGTCGAAGCGAGCATTTCACATGCCAACGCGTGCATAAAGCATGAAGTAGTGCGAAACGTTTCCGCTTCCCGTTCACTACTTTCTTCGAGCCACAGTAGAAACACAAACTAAGAAATACACCTACATCTTAGGCAAACACACACGAGCGAAGAGACAGCAACCAAGCACCCTTGTCTAAGAGCACGTACTCACATCAACTACAAACACTCATCTTCAGCCGCCAGGAGCCTGCAGTCCTACACTGGCGTTCGCTTGTTTCAAGTGCAGGATGTGCATTTGCTGCTGAAAAGTCCTGCCATTCAACCGAGCTATGTTAGGATAGCTGCAAGTCAAATAAGTGGCTGCTCGCCGGTGAAATGGAAATTGTTGCAGCCAGCAATTTTACGCCTCTGCCGTGAAACTTTGGAGGCAATGAAAGTTAGCTGCCACACACACTTTTACGCATACATAAACAAATGCATTTACGGGTGCGCGCTCTTGCGATTCTTGGTTACTGATCCCCTCTAAACGCCTATAAGTATGCATCACATTGGCTACGGTTAGACAGTCAGTCAGCCAGTGAGCCAGCGGTCATATCAGATTCACCCTTTAGTTGGATCATCTGCATATACACGTCATGGCTCGTTGCATATCAGAGCTATCAGGTGTGTCCTTGTAAAAGACGAGTCGAAGTGTTGAAGAATAACTGTATAGTTAACTGCTTGTGCTACATACATTTGTACTCGTGTGCATGCCGGTAAGTGTTAGGTGTTTCCTAAGGCAAGTGAATGGAGCGAATGATTTGACACACTGGTTCGAAATGTTATTTTTCATAACTGAACTTTTTTTATGTAGAAAATATATTTTGGAATTTACATATATGTTACGAAGCCATAATTCTACTTGTGTAAGCTAAAATATCAATTTAAGATCCGGTACGAGAAATTTGTATAATCTCCCGAAAACAAGTGTGGAGCTAAACAGAAACTTCAGAGAGCCGATTAATTTCGAAGGGATTTGCTTTTTAAGAAAGTCTTTAAAGCGGACCCTGGAAATCGGGTATATTAATGATCCCGTTAAACAGCATAACGAAATAGTTGAGTTGTCTTTTCGACAGCATCCTGCACACAGACCTACAAGGAACTTGTTGGTTTAGACTGATACTTCTGTGAAGAGACTATCAGTCAAGTCTTGTTTCAAACGGTCACTCTACAGTGGTGTCTTTCAAGCTGAAGCGGCGATATACATATAACAGTAGACATGCCCTGTGTTACTCTGAAATACAGCATCTTCCAGAAAGTTTTGCGCCAGTGCCGTATTAGAGGCTTTCAGTTCTGTGACAGTGTGATCAAAGTCAGTCATGGGTTGATTATCTAATTAGTTATAGCAAAATGATTTCTCGATATGAGGACTACAAAGCTTTCACTGAATAAATGGATCTCACGTGAGCTTAGCAAGCGTTTGTCACCATCCATCACATGTGCGGTTACGAAATCCATCTCATCCAAAGCGGACCGAAGTCTTGTGAATATTTCGCTATTAGCAAAGCTCAACTAGCCGAGATTGGCAGTTCGAACTAACCAGGCGAATTGGTCGGAATTAATATTAGAACTCACAAAAAATTCAATTGACTTCAGAACGGGGTTGCGCCAACCTTTAGCGAAATCACTATAAACGCTTGGCGTGTTCGACCGCTGCAGAGGGAATGAAGACATCACCCGTGAGGAATGCAAGAGAGTGGCGCTGGCTGTCTCCTCAGTCGAAAACTCTGGGCCACCCCCAAAATGTGAGTGCCAAATGGCACTATGGGCTTCACAAACTAGTTACATGTAACCTATATAAGAAAACAATCTCTCGGGTGGGTGAGGAATGGAGTGGAGCCAGATTGGAGGCTGTGGATAAAGCGGACCTTCTACTTAGCCCTAGGTCTCGAGTATAGTAGCCTGATGAACCTTCTTATATACTGTAACCCCTCACTACCCACGAATGACTGGAGGGTAATATAGCTGGAGAGAACAGAGGGACTCCGCCGGTCCTCTTAGCAAAACCAAGGGAGCCATAAGCTAGGGATTCGAGGAGGTGGTCTTTAGGATACTCCCGACGGTCGCCAAAGCTAGTGGCGCTCAGGCTTCAGATGAGGTGGATACGACAGGTGGAAAGGTCTAGAACGACCCTGTTTGAGGAGGTGCGGCTCGAGCACAACGTAGGCGCTGAACCTTCGCTTCTGAAGGAGAGTTTGAAGGATGATATTTCTCCAGATTAACATCCAACATGCAAAGGCGGTCTCCGCCAATTTACTGCTTCGACTAAAGCAAGACAGCGCCGATTTCGACGTGGAATCGTCCAGGATTGAGGACTTATAGTCATAAGCTGCTGGCGACCAACGATTCAGGTAGAATCAGAGCCTGTATGATTGTCCGAAATGAATTAACGGTATTTTTTTTAAGAAATCTTCTGTAAATTCGAACGGTTTTACTCTTTATGTAGGGTAGGTATTTACCTATTCTCTCTTGTACTCATGAGATCCAGTAATCGAGATCGTTAGTATAGTCTGAATCCAAATGCTTTTTTGAGATTGATTAAATATATCGATCTTAACCAATTTGATCCTTTTCATATATATACTCGTATGTATACAAATATTCATGTAGAACATTACCAAAAACTTTTAGACTTTGCGCCAGTGTACCATGCGTGTGCTTTTGTTTCACTTCTCTTTTTTCTCTCTTGATGTCCTCAAAAGTTTTCGCCACAACTAACTCCCAAAACGCCACACATCTGCATGTATAGCCAAGCGTTGCCAGAACTTTTTGCAACACTCATACTTTTTTCCATATCGGTATCAGTCGACGCCCACACATTTGCTTGAGTGATTGCAAAACTTCATTTTCAATTCAATTTTACTCAACTCTCGTCGCCTGGCTGCTATTGTCGCTCTTCCACGTGTTCGCCTTCGCCCATGTCTCGCAGCTGCAGCGCAGCTACTTGTCGTAACTGTCTTGAAGTTCAATCTTTTCCTTTTTTGATTTCGCTCACCTGCATCTAGTGTCGCACACAGGTTTGCACTGGCCCAGCTGGGGGAATTTCAGCAAGTTCTTTATGTGGACATTTGCATGTCAAAGTGTCTGGAAATTGCAACTCGTCATCGACTACATTTCGGTTTTATGTC
This sequence comes from Bactrocera dorsalis, assembly GCF_023373825.1. NCBI lineage: Eukaryota > Metazoa > Arthropoda > Insecta > Diptera > Tephritidae > Bactrocera > Bactrocera dorsalis. The sequence goes on from NC_064306.1 coordinate 50,748,207, forward strand.
AACCAACTGCTTCCAACTGCCACTTTTTCCTGAGTTTTATAAGTTTCGGTTGTGTGAATACATCTGCTGTGCAAATGTATGCGGGCGTACGAAAGTAATGGCGTTTTTGTCAAATTTTCAGCTGTGAAACCTTTGACTACTAACATTCTCAAAGTGTATCGTTTTCACTTGGAGAACTTGCACAAAGTCAAAAAGTTGTATAGTCAATGCTTGTATTGTAACAAAATGAATTTTTTTTATAGTCAGGATTTACATGGTGACACATTGAAAAGATAATTGAATGCAACGCTAATAAGTAATTGCTTGCTACCCGCTAGGTGGCGCCAGAGACCAGTTATTGCCAAAACTTTAATTTATAGTCCCATTGGTCTCTTATTCCACATATGGAATAGAAGAAGATTAAAAGAACATCCAATACTCCACGCTAAATTTAAGTGATGCCACAGTCAGATATTAATATTCAATTGAAAAAGAAAGTTATAAAAACCTTAACCAAGAGATGCCGCTATGCACTAAAACCCACGTCCACGTAAGGATCCCATTTACTCAAATTTAAAATGTATTAAAAGTGTGGAGGAACTTAACTTTAAGAATAACTCTCCCGAAGGAAGCTAGTGATACTCACGCAGTCATAGGACTTAGTCAATGTTTTAGTGAAAATTTAGAAGACCGTTGACGACCTAACATAGTAGAGCACATTTTTTGACTAACATTCATTTTTTTATATTCACACAGTTCCCTTCACTAGTGATACGAGCGACCCTCCAACTATTTGATATCAATTTCTTAGTTCGATTTGTCATTTGCTACAATAGTTAAGAATGTTTCTTCACAGTGAGAATTTGTGGGAGATATTAAAACAAGAAATAATCGCTGGGGCCAGTTCTGGAGTATACAGTGGATGCTGGAGCAATTCGAAGCCCATTTCATGGATTTTTGTCAGACTTAAGTATCATTGTCTTGGTGAAGCAGTAGTTTCTTTTTTTTCGAATGCGGTTGTTTTGGGCCAATTTCGTTCTTCAAACGGTACTATGTAATATTCGCTGTGGATGGTATTTCCTTTTTCAAGGCAGTCAATAAAAATTATTCCATCTTCATCAAAAAAATAAACACGTCATAACCTTGCCAGCCGAGTTTCGTCCTTGCTTTAGAGCAGGTTCATCGTATGCAGTATCACTCGGATAATTGCGGAATAAATCATGAACTCACCATTGTTTTGGTCAGGATGAGCTCGTGCGGCATTTGAGTCTCTTGAGGACTTCCATCGCGCACCTCTGCCTTAAAGAACGCTGCATTTTCGGCTTGCACTACTCACAGAAACAGCCGCTGGTTCGTAAGCTAGGAACGCCCTCTACCGAATCCAGTCCTATTACTTTCCGGACAAACCCTGTAGGAACTGTTTATTATACTTCATGGTTAAAAAAATAGGTTTAGGTCGTTCAAGCTAGATAGTAAAAAACGAAACCGAAATTTATCCGTTCTCGTTCTCTTAAGAATCCCCTGCTCAGCTCAAGGAAATACTTTCTTTATTCACAAAGCTGTATTTAAGAGTCACTTCTCTGTAACAGGAGTCGCTCTTCACTTTAACTTAGGCAATTATAAAAATTGTAGACACTTTTAGCAATTAGCAACAATATAGCACCCAAGATTCTCGAAACGCGTATGAAAACGATAAAATACAAAAATTTCTTATTGACAGTTGATAGAAGGAACTGTAGAAACATGGTTGGAATGCGCACTGAAAACGCATATCAGTAGAAACTGACAAATCGAGAAGACTGCAGTAAATGTCAAGAACAAGATACCTGGGAAAAATGGAGCATCTTTTGTGCACTTGGCCCGTATTGATAACACTTCAAAAGAAACTGGAAGAGGTATTTTTAGTGAAACCTGTTGAAATTCGCGACAAGGGCTGGCATTCTAAAGGATGACTAATCCTCATGGACTATGTAACGTCAATACATCTGGTATGGAAAAGAACTAAAACTAATCTATGCGTGGCTTATTAGCCTACCAGACTAACCTAGCCTAACCACACAAGGTGTATAAAATAGTAACAATTTAAATATTGCCTTCATTTCGGCGCTTTGACACCAAAAATGAAAAAGTAAAAAATACGAACAAATTTCAAAGTATTTTTTTTAGTGTTTAAAAAAATATAAATAGTCATAACTGATCACAATTATGGCAATAGACTAATAGTTTGGCTGATATATGTATGTACATATATTATTGGCTGTTCAGATGCTTAAAATAACCATGGAATCCACATTCTTGAGATCATTCATCAGAGAAGAGTATGTCTTAATATTATAATACAAAAATATATATTTTTTAAAAGCATGCAAAATTAATTACAACTAACAATTTCTATCAATTTTCCCTTTTTCGCAAAATACTATCTCTTATGCCATAATCCATAACTACACTCGACAAGTACCCGGTAAAAATTCATGTGATACCACATTAACACTCAATAAAAAGTGATTTTCCTTACAAAAGTATGTGAAAATGCGGAATCTCAAAATAATATGGCTTTTTACTACCCAATCATGCATAACTCGGTAAGATGTAAATATGTATGTATATAATGAACATAAGTACTTACATTTCACAGGAACCACTTTCCGCCGTGGCAGCTGTCTGTCTGTCTCGCATAAACTCATACGCACCGTCGGCTAAATATTAATAAGCTAAATGCCCGATAATTGAGGAACCGTGTAATAAAAGCGGCTATAAATAAAAGAAACAAACAACATACAACAACAAGTGTAATCAAAGAAGTAATAATAAAATAAGCAAATAACAGCAATAACCTTAAACAATAACAACAACATAATAATATCAAAGTGACTGTGTCAAAATGCAATTATCGTAAAGTCGACACATTAAAGCCCAAATGCATTACAATTTACATACATACATACATATACTTCTACATAAATGTACATTCATATACATGTGTACATATGTATAAAGGTATATGTGTTCATATATAGCCATGTGATAATTAACAGCAACAAAGTGTATGAAGAAAATATGAGAGGACAAGTGGAGGCAAGTCGGCATTACCGAATTTTCCCTGGAACCATATGGTTCCATTAAATTTACCGTTACAAATGTGCACTAAATTTCTTTGGGGTGGCTTTAATATATATATGTTGGAAAGACACCTAAGTCTACATATGTAAGCATAAATATGTATGTTAAAGATAAGAACAATTAACTCCCACTGTCCCACACACATCACAACTTGGTTTTGAATGCTTATAAGAAAATTAACTATTTAATGGAATAGTTCAAGCAGTAAATGCATTAATGTGCATTGAAATAGAATCAGTTAGTTATTATAAAGATAAACCAGACTAATAATTTTCTAACTGAAATTGAGTTCTTAGATGTAAGTACATGCTTGGGAATATAAGGCAAACTAAGGTAGAATGAAGTGAGGTGCAAAGCAGATATGGAGAATTGTCTCTTACTCTCTTACTTATAGAATATAAGGAGTTGAAAGGTAATCAAAAGGTGTTTCTTCTAATACTTATCCCGTGCACATCTTGTAAAATATACTTAAGGGGTTACATACGTCCAGCAGCACCAAAAATGCGCTAAAAGAAAAACTGATTTCAGAAGGGATAACAATAAAAATAAATATAACGAAATTTTATACAATGTTTATCGGTACTTAAAGTTTATAAAAAAATGTATTTAAATTTTTCTTTACAAAAATTAGTACATAAAATATCACGTGACCCAAAGTACAATGAAAAAAAAAGTTGCTCCACGGTCTGCATCATTTATCCTTGAAATGTTGATGGATATGTAAAAATAAAAAAAAAATTCTTGTAAAATGAAGTTGTAGTTATAGTCTATCGAGCCGAATTTTTTAATTTCGAAAAATTTTCCAATTTACGGAATTTAGAAAAAAAGTATGCGTTTTACGTCATGAATGCCACACTTTAATTATGTTCATAAAATTAAAAAAAAAAAAATATCGAAAATCCGGCTCGATAGACTATAGAGAAAACATTTTCGAATATTAAAAAAAAAAAACCGCATCAAAAAATGTTGAAAACTGTATGAGTTATCATGCAGACCGTGCCGGGAAAAGTAGTTTCGAGAAAAACGCGTTTAAACTTTCATGTGCCTCAAACGAAGGACAGCTACCTGTGTGCATTAAACTCTCGTCGGGTGGTCTGATTTTCTACCATAACTTTGTATCTATGGGGAATTTTTACAATCGACTTTCACAGAAATACGCCTAAAACTATAAAAAATAATAACCTATAAAAAAATCAATTTTTTTAAAATTCTGGACGTATGCAACCCCTTAAAGGCATACACCTCAAGGCTTTAGTTACGAGGTGTAAGAAAATATCGAATATGTTGATATTAGGTATATGGGAATACAAAGACTGGATCTTGATAGACCTTTAATACAATTCTATTTATATTATATATAGAGTGAGCTTCGAATTAGTGCTTCGCAATGTCAATTTCGGCTTCATATCAAAACCAAGGGACACTTCCAAGTCTACTTTGCTTAATGCGTTTGCTAACTTAATGAGTTTTTGAGACTTTGAAAAAGTCATATCAGCACTTGGCGATAAGGTTCCTCAGTTCGAGCGTTTAACCCGCCTAACGTGCGTGGGCAACGGGGACTACAATATCCTATAATCTTATCAAGTTCACTGGAACGAGGATTACAAAATCCTCAATTCTACCCATATTTCTCTCTGACCACCTTCATGAAAACCCTGGATATGGCTGCAGCTACACTTTTCTATTCTTCATGGGAGGTAGCACAATCTTTCCTACTACGGTCTTACCGAGAAAGGCTTCTCCCTCAAGTGACCTTTGCCGCTTCACTGACGTTTTAAGCCTATCCTGTTCAGTTGTCCCATTAACACTTCCTTCGCGTAGCACTTTTCTGGCCCCCTTCAGTGTACCGGCATGTTGAACAGATACCTGCTCACCCTTTCTGTCACAGCAACGCTCCAGATTTTTGACTGCCAAACGTCGGCCCAATTTTTGTTTTCTAGCCGGAGTGTTCCGCTCTTTATTTCCTTCCTTTGTATCCAGAATTTGTTCATGATTTTAGAAGAGGTTCCCTAGTAGCCCTATCACTAGTATTTTCTGTGGTTACTAAATTTCTCTCGGTTTATCTCGTATATTCCTTCCTACACCGGACCTCTAGTAACCTTAATGGGCGACGATTCCGTCACTCTGAGTGCTACGCCCCTAGGAATAGATCTGAGTGTCGGTTCCGACCTCCCGACTGCATCTTCTACTCATACTATTTTTGTGAAAGATCCTCTTTCAGAAACGCTATCCAGCCCGTAAGGTAGTCGTCTTTCTATCATTCCCGCGACAGTCGGGTCTAAGTGACCGGATCGGAACCGGATTTTATTCTGTCATTGACTGACAATTCGACACCATTCCTCGAAATTATTTCAAGGCAATTAGTGATCAGTCGAGATTCAGAATTTTACCAAACTTCCAAAAGAGCGATGATTACCTGCTCTCCAGAGAGAGACATAATCAAGCCGCTGACAAATGAACATGTACGAAAGGAAGCTAAAAACCAGAAGCAAGATTGTTATAAAAGAAACTACCGTAATCTTCAAATATGGCGGCACTTAAATAAGTCATTACCTTAAACTTATTTGATCGAAAATTTACTCTACTAATGATGAAAGCACTTTTTCACTTACTCAACTTTACAAATATGTGTGCTCGTGTCAATTTGCTTAAGTCACTCTCAAAGCAGCAAGGATATTTATCAACAAATATAGCTTTGAAGTAAGTTCTTGAAGAGAAAATCTCTTGAGCGCCATAAATTAGCACACCATTTAGGCAGTCAAGCGGCATGCTGCAAGCAATATTAGTATTTGTGGGGTGTATGTAGATGTGTGTGGATGGCAACGACAAGACAAAACCGACTCATCATTAACCGAATCGCAAACGTCAATTACTTGGTGATTATTTCATTTACCAGCTGTCAAGGCGAGGAGATTAATTTTATGGAAACTTAGGTGGGGTTTAACGGCACAGCAGAACCACACATTCCTCAAAGTGTATGTATGTATGGTAGTGTGTGCGTGACAAATACGACCACATATGAGATTGGTCGTAAATAAGCGAACATTAGCACATCAATTTATGTGTAAATATCGGTGCGGCATTATGAATATTGGCATGTAGTCATACGCTGAGTGAACGTATGTATGTGTTTGCATTAAATGTGTCATATGAGTTCGTGGATGTGTGTGTGCAGTCGATTCACTCATTCATTCATTTAACCACTTGACAGGCGGTAAATCAGGACACTGAAGGACAATCGAAAATCAGCCGAGCGGGTGCGTCAACACACTTACTGATATTCATATTAGGGTGGGACAAAAAAATGTTTTTTTATTATTAAAAATAATTCGAAATTTCAGGACAATCGAAAACCAGCCGAGCTGGTGTGTCAACACACTTACACATATACATATTAGGGTGGGTCAAAGAATTTTTTTATTATCAAAAACAACTCGAAATTACAGAACTCTGAAGGACAATCGAAAATCAGATGAACTGGTGCACATATTTATATTAGGGTGGGTCAAAAAAAAATATTTTTTTAATATTAAAAATAATTCTAAATTTCAGAACACTGAAGGACAAACGAAAACCAGCCGAGCTGATGCGTCAGCACACTTACACATATTGATGTTAGGGTGGGACAAAAAAAAAATTTTTTATTATTAAAAATAATTCGAAACTTCAGGACAATCGAAAACCAGAAGAGCTGATGCGTCAGCACACTTACACATACTCATATTAGGGTGGGCCAAAAAATTTTTTTTTAACTTAAAAGAACTCATTGCCCAAAACCAGACAGATATCGCAGCTTTATGTCGACCAACGTTTGCTAAGCGCACACGAGGTCCATAGGTTTGATGTTAGACAGCAAGATGACAAGGAGAATCGAACTAGTTCTGTTTATGATGTGAGTGAAGTCAAGGTGGACTCACTTACTAGACCATCGGCTTTGTAGTTTCCACAATGACAAAATACTACAGAAGTCCGGTAACTTAAGGCTAAGCTTGGCTGAGAGCTCCTTACGGAAGACTCCGCCTACAACCTTCGTTCCCAGCTTCGACCCCTCCGTGAAAAAGCTCACTGCGTCTCTTCTTATTTTCTCTTTTTATAAGCACAAAAAATAAAAATTGTTTTGGCTCACCCTAATACATATATGTATATGTATTATTTATGTGCACACACGTCAAAATATTCATATGTTTCTAATAATATTATAGTTGAATCGAGTATTTGCGTCGCCATTAACTAAGCATTGCCACACCAACACATTGACAGTGCTCAATTAATTGCCGCAATCGAATGTGGCCAATACAACGCTGCAACTGTGCAACTTCAAAACGCCAACTATTTACAAGTAGATATATGCTGCGTGCCACACTGCTGCCGTATATTTGGCAACAAACAGTCCCTCTAACGGCAGTTCTTGTTGTTGTTGACTGTTGGATGGCCTTGGCACAAGTAGCTTCCCGCCCTGCAGCGCTCCGCTCAGCTTATCTCGCCTCAACTCCGTGCAGTGCGACTCAACTCAGCTCAGCTAGGCGCTGCTGCTCTTTTCGGTATAACGGTTTTTTAAGTGCCGTCAAATTGGCGGCCATGCCACATGACAAGTACAACTATATAGTATTAATATATCTAATGTATGTCGGTATGTATGCGGTTGCGTTGTGAAGGTGGTGGCTGGCAGCGATGGTTAATTGAAATACGGTGGATAGTACATATACTCATACATATACATACAGGCACACATACACATTCACATATTTACTGTGGCATCATTCGTCCTTGCCACAATGGAGGCCGTTTGCTTGTTGCGGTTACTGTTATTATTATTGCTATTGTTAGTGTTATTGCTGTGTTTTAGTGCAATCTCATGTATTCCCTTTATTTGTTGTTTGTTTGCTGTGGTTTGCTGCTATCGATATTCAATTTCAATATTCTAAAAATATGAAATAAATATTAAAAACACTCATTGCTAGGGATTTGCCTCGCCAAGCCACTGAAGTGTGGCCTCCAGCAAAAAGTGGAACTGGCTGCAACTGTTTTGATGCACTACTGGGAAAACATTACAAAAAGTGGCATTTATTGCCCTTGGCCATATTGGGATTGACTGATCACTCTTAAAATGAATTAAATTAATAAAATTAAAATGAAAAAAATACACATTAATACACAAAAATTCTGCTCAGTTGTGGAATTTATGTCCTAAAAATAAAACTATTTCGGCCTGTAAAATATTGACATTCAGTATTTGAGGTTAGGTTAAGTTATACTGGCCGGCTATCACACCATACATAGGCCTACTGGTTCTGAGTTTTAGTTTAGTTTGAGGTGAAATATTCGTCACACAGAACACCAACACTTTTTGCGAGCTTTAAGAGCGACTTGATATCTACGTTTGATACTTCGTCTAGTCCCTTGAACTCCGAAGCTCCTAGATACTTAAGACGAGTTTCAGATAGTGCAGGCATTGATTGTGTTCCAGTGTCTCTCTCACATCCAATTCTCTGCACTTTCTGCATGTATCGTCAACTCTTATGCCCATGTGATGCCAGTAGGTTCTGAGTTTTCCAAAGAGGCTCCTGTTAATGATTTTGGCGATCCTGTCTTAAAGCCTTCCATCTCGTCCCGTTACACCGTTAGTGACCTTTGATTTCCTGTACTTAATCGATAGCCAGCCGGATGGTACTTTTGGCAATCTCCTCAGCAGTTCCGTTTCCTGGAATTTCCTTATGGCCTGGAATTCCTTTCTGGCCTGGAACCCAGTATATATGCAGCCACTTTCGGTCAGCCGCTATATCTACTGCTTCCCTGCTTTTAAGGACATTCTCTGACGTAATACAATGTGAATTATTGCCTTAATTGCTGCCTGGCTATCGATGTATATATTGCATCTTCTTTATGTTATTTCCTGAGTTGCTAGAGCCCCCGGCCGCTTTCCCAACTTCCAAACTTTCGCCTGGAAGATACTGCAGTATTATGAAGGCTTGAAGAGTCGCTTGATCCAGCTCCCACTCCATAAGCCATTTCAGATCCATCTGAATAGATATTGTAAGTTTCGCTGGTGTGTCACAGGCTTCTGCGCCATCCAACCTTCTTCGGTTTTACTTGGAACCTTCTCTCCCAAAGAAAGCATTTGGATATGTTGGTCCAACATAGTAGCCAATCTTGCAGCCGATTTAGCTGCGATGCTTTCCACTTCATTTTTGATTGGTGATAGGCTGAGTATTCACTTTCTATTCCGCCATTGGAGTGATTCTTAGCGAAGAAAACAGCGAGTCGCTGTTCCCGATCCATCGGTTTCCTGTATGAAATTTTGTTCATGGCGGTCCACCACACTAGAGTAGCAGATGTGTTTGCTCAAAGCCAGTCACGGAGTAGTATCAGTATGGTTTGGATGCCTGATTACAGCGGCAACTTTAAAGCCGATAAGGTAGCCTCAGGAAGCACACTTGTCCCGTTCACACCGGAATAAAAACGAGTTGGATCACTCTTGCTGGACCAATTGGTATGCGCATGGCAGGCACTTCACGGCGACCTTTATGCGGAAAGGCTAAAAATCGAGGTAGAAGCATCTAGGCATTTTCACCTCCATTGGTCAGTCTTTGCAAGACTGAGGTTGAAATATCTCGGCGAACCAGAAGTCATAGCTGAAACTGCGGCTGTCTGAACAAATTTGTGGTAGGCTCAAATACTGATTTGTAAGGAATTTGAGATTTATTATAGTATTGAAGTTTTAGGTACCAGAACGACTCAGTATTATAAGCTGTGCTAGTGTGATCCATGTTAGGATCGACTTCTTAACCTAACTTGTATTCCACTTACTTTAGAAAAGCCTATTTCTGAAGCTTCACCTTCGAAAACATTTCAATGGAACGTATTAATACGTAAAAAAAACAGTGTTGACGCATGTTGGAATATCCATTAATCCATTTAGTATCTACGTATATAGGACGGAAACTCTAATATTATTCTGGTTAAATATCATGAATTTCTTCTGCATTTACTACTCGTTTATTGTATATGTATGTCCTAAGCTATCTATAATCAAACTCTGCGACTGTTTCCTATCTCTCCCAATACAAACACACAATTTAGCTATCTGATAGCTGACATAGCTATCTGACGTTGTTGCATATTATAAAGAGACACACTCTTACAAGGAACGCCCACAGCGTGAAGACATTTTCGGCGATTACACAAATTTTAAATGCATACTAAAAATCTTTGCCGATTAGCCTCATTGCATGCTGTGGCACGCGAATTGCTGCAATGAAAATTGCAAGACCAGCAGGAAAAGCAGGGAAGGCAGCGAAAAACTATTAAATGTCGGCACGTTTCTCTAATCGCTTTCATTACTCGCTGTCGTCGCCCACGCTTCAAACGTTCACTTCGCTCTTTCTATTTTGAGTTTCGCCCTTTTTTGTTCGCAGCCTTTTGCGCTTACTGTAAATAGTTTCCATTTAAATTCATTTAATGCGCTGCACAAACAACGCGCTCAACTCAAGTCTGATTAGTGTTGTTGTTTTTGCTATAGAATTATGAACTCGCCACTTGACCACTTGCAGACTCGCCGCCAGCAGCAACAACAGCGCGCATAAAGGATACTTAATTGCAGCTGCTTGCGTGGCTAATGTGCAGCATGCGGCGGCGCAGCGGTGCTGCAACTGTTGAAAGGCGTCGAAAGGCGCTGAATTGAAAGTTTTCCACATCAAAAATTAATCGACACTTTGCCGCATTATAGTTTGCTGGCCTCTTTCAGAGTTCCGCACACGCTGACGCTTTTGTTGCGCCGCGCCTCCATGGAACTTGGCGTTTGCTGCAATGTGGCATACATTTTTAGTGTGGCTATGAAAGTGGTGGCAACGGTAGCGGCTCATTATATTATTAAATGCTCTATTTGCGGTTAGTTGGTGGTGGCTTTATATGAACTTGCCATTTCTATTTCCATTTTTATCGATTTTTGCGGAGTTAAGTTAATGACAGGCAGTTTTTAATATTCAATTGTGCGGGAAAAGTTAGATTTTGAAAGCGTTCAAGTAAATATACCGTCAATGAGACCGTGAAAGAAAGATCGACACACACTACCTCTTCGCCGATTTTAAAGCCGCCTGCAAAAGCACGAAAAGGAACTGCCTCCATGTCGCGGTAAAACGCAATGATGCTTTTGGAGAAACTAGAAAACAATAATGTGTATCAAATCCATTAAGTCTTCAATGGAACTTATAGAAGGAATAAGCCACAAAATAGGTCTAGTGTAGTAAAAATATGTTGTTTATTCTTCTATTAAAATGAAGGTATTATTTGGCTTAGTGAGAACGATCTCATTATGGTCAGATATGATCCGTTTGGCCCAACAACTTGTTATACTTTTGTGGGAAATTTCAAAATTTCTTTCCTGCCCTATTGGTAAAGAAGTGAAGGAGAAGTGGGTAGTAATAACTTCTCAACAGTGCCGGACTATGAGGTGGATGCTTACTTCCAACTCGAGCTCCCCGAGTTTTTAGCGAGTTGCTATCGATGTGTGTGGTCAGATGTTGTCTCAATGTAGCACAACTCCGCTTTCATTGGATAAAGCTCTTTTAGGCGATTGCTTTCTTCAAATGGTCCAATTGTTCGCAGTACAGGTCCAATTTAATCAGGAATTGAAAACCCGCTATACAACATACAAGAAACCAAGCAGTCCTGAGAAGTTAACTGCAGATATATCTTAAATCTTACTTTCGGTTAATAGTAAATATTTCAAGGCATTATTTCTGATTGATCTGAAAAATAAGTTTTGAGACAAACTCAGATTACAAAGACGATGCCACATTCAACCTTTTGCCATTAAATCGGTAATCGTATTATAAGCAGACTTGGAGGGGTCAATTGGCTACCACCAAGTTGCAATTTTACAGTGCATTTAGTGGGTAAAATGCCAAGGCAAAGCCACTATGGGTGTTTGCATAAATTATTATTATGAATGAGTGACGTCTTGGGACTAATTGTTCGTAATAATGTCTAAGTTAGTATATGTGTGAGTCACATGTACATATGTCTGCATATATTAAGCATATGCTTTATAATATTTCATATGAAGACTTAATTGATGTCTTCCCTCTACACAGCTGAGTAATATAACGGGTGAATCAAGTAGAGGTACTTTTTTCAATAGCCTTTCTTCATATTATATAGGGTGGGCCATATAAAAGATTGAGTGTAGCGTTTGTTGTATAGCACGTAGCGCCGTCCTGCTGGAACCAAATGTTGTCGAAGTCTTCCTCTTCAATTGCTTGAAGAAAAATTTGTTTCGGTTTGCGATATCGCTCACCATTGATGGTTACGGCGGTCCTTCCTTTTCGAAGAAAAATGGGCCGATGATTCCACCAGACCAAAATCCGCACCATACAGTGATTCGTGCTAGGTGCATTGGCTTCTCGACGATTACGTGCGGGCCCCAAATGTCCCAAATGCGACAATTCTGCTTGTTAACGTAACCATTTCGGTAAAATTGAGCTGAGAGTATACACGAAAACCGTGGAGAGTCAATTCGGTGCTGTTCGCATCAACTCGGACTGACGTATGAAACGGCTTGGCGCATATCACGTCGAGATCTTTAATTAAAGGTGTACAAAATACAGCTTCTGTAAAAAATGAAGCCGCTCGACCTGCCTATCGCTTTGCTCTATGGACTCTTGAAAAGTTCCAAGAAGAACTCACGTTTTCGAGCCTAATTTTGTTTAGCGATGGGGCCCATTTCTGGCTCAATGGATATCTAAACAAACAAAATTGTCGCATTTGGGACAAAGACCAACCTGAAGAGATTCAAGAGCTGCCTTTTCATCCAGAAAAAACAAAAGTTTAGTATGGTTTGTGGGCCGGTGGAATCATCGGTCTATATTTCTTCAAAAATGATGCCGGTGAGAACGTAACCGTCAATGGTGACCGTTATCGCGCCATGATAACCGACTATTTGATGCCTGAAATTGAAGCTCGTGATCTCGTCTACGTTTGGTTTCAACAAGACGGCGCCACTTCTCACACATCGCATCAATCAATGGATTTATTGAGAGAACACTTCAGTGAACAGATAATATCACGTTTGGGCGGGTTTTCTTTCGAATGATAATAAACATTCCCCATTAAATTTAAAGGGTAAGGAACCTCTAAATGGCTTGCCCTTTATAAAATAGTTTAAGATCAGTATAAAATTTTTCAACCCGCCTTCCCTGATAATTACTGAGGCAATTAAATCCTTCAGCACACCAACGCCAACAGCCACCTCAGCGCCATCAACGCGTACTCATTTATCTCGCACACGACATGATAATTATCTCACGACATTGATATAAATAATGCCACAGCACTTAAGCATAGTCTTGGACAGATAATTAAACAAAAGTGAAAAAGCGAAGCAAAAAAACGCTGACTAAATAAAAGCGTGGAAATGCGCGCTTAAAACGAAACAACGGCCTGGAAGCAAGCAAACAGAGGGAGAGAGAGAGAGAGTAAGGAGACAGATGTGAAAGAGCAAACAGCAAGTAAAGGATAATCCAGCGGCAAGAAGCAGTACTTATCCAGAAATGCACACACACACACATACACACCTGTAAATGCGTACCCAAGAAGTGCAGACAATAGCTGGAGGCCGCAACAACAACAAGAGCAACAGCAATAGCCAACATTGACAACAATCAGCGCCCAAGACGTAAGGAGTACGGCGCTAAGTGAGCAAAGCGCAACTGTGCGCGCCACATCAAGCCACTCCAGGCGGCGCAGGGTTGCACAGTAATGTACTCGCAGCATCATTAATTCATCATTTAGCGACAGGTAACTGAAAAGCGAGTACGACACTTTGCTTGCGGCCATCGGCCATCAAATGTCTCCGACTACAGTAATGCTTCCTTGTATTGTTGCAACGCACACACTCACCCACACACATTCACACAGTTATACAAACTCACTTATATAAATGAGTAAAAATGCTTGCAGTTGAGTTTAATAGTTTCCCACCCCTCTAGGGGCAGCGCGCTCCGGCACCTTGTTGAAGGCCTCATTTGGAGCAGCTGAGTGAAATTTGTCGACATTTTGCCTCGGCAAAGATTACAGGCAATTCTGCGCTACTTACGCGCATTAGTTCGCAAATATGTGTGTGTGTGGGTGTATGTATATACTCACATTATATATGTATATTTGCGCTGGTATGCGAGGTGAGTGCGTGAGCTTTAGCGCGCACATGAGGTTTTGGCGTTTCACCTTGACGACGTCGACACTTTACTTTAAGCGCATTTGAAGGCCAAATGCCAAATTACACTGGATCTACATCAACAGTCAACTTTTAAGTGCAGAACTGCATGGCCAACTGTAAAAATGTCAAAATAATGGAGCACCGGGTTCGACGTGAGCTCGTGTTGTGGCAAAATGTGTAGTTTTGCAAGGTAATGATTTGATTTAATGCATTTTCCGAGTGGTGGCGCTCCAGGTAACTACGCATAACGGTACTGAGATACTTAAATTTTTTTAAGTTTTTCGAAAGCGAAAAGTTTCTTATTACACACTATTCTAAGATCAGCCTTCATCGAAAGTGCACCGATCAATTAGCCAAAGTAACCAGCCACTAAAGATCTTCAAAGGAGTCTTAATCTCCTAATTTAATTTTTCTTTTCTGCCCGGTTTTCTTCTCTTTCACATTTTTATGATATCTCAAAAGACTTAGTATCTCAAAACACACTTGGTATCCTAAATAATCTATTTCTTTGTTAAGCTGGGTCCAGTATTATATCTCAAATCTCGGAAACAGAAAGATTTTTGATTAATCCAATTATTCTGCTGTGTATTAAAACTAAAATCTAAACGACTCGAATAGACTTTATAGAAGTTTTGACAGTCAGCTTGTAAAAAAGAATATATTCTCTGTGGGATTCCGTTTCCAGTCTCCAATTTCAGTTTGAACATTGTGAAAAATGTAATACTAAATGAATTTGTCACAAAGAAAAAGGACAAGTTAGAGTGGACTTAGCTGGACATAGCAAGTTTTTCGAAGTTCAGATATACCAAACTAAAGGGCTAGATTGATAGATTCTCCAGCCATTTTGTTAGACCAGACGAAAGTACGTTGCATAGCTTTGAAGGCGACATTTGAAGATAATTTTTTTTGTTTGATAGGGAACCACTCATAGTCGAGCACCAACTTGAAGGTAAATTAGGGTATATGTATACTCAGTCTTAAAATAAATTAAATTACATAATTTACACTATATATAACGAGGACAAATCTCAGAAATAGCTATGATTATTATACACTAGCCACAAGCGCTACAACAACCAGAAGGAAACGTTGTCGACCATATGGAATACTAAGTCATCATGAAAAGTACCGAATTAGGCATATTCGTCTGTTTGCCAGTCTACGCGTCTCTCAGATTTTGAGATATCCTCTGAAACTTGGCTCACGTATTTTCCTAGCAGAAAGCTACACATTTGTCGAAACCGACGATATTGGATTACTATTATTATTAGAGATCAAAACCTACTGTCGGCCAGCTGCTCATTTTCTGACTTGAAACAAATTAGGATCAACAGATACAAGTGGTGCGGTAATTGACCATGAAGGCTTCCCTTTTAAAGAAATAAATTTTTGACCACTTAATTTGGTTCTAATAGTTCTAAAACGTCAAAATCCACGCAAAATATTTCAAAGTCACAAAAGTGTTCTTCCAAGGGTTCAACGTTGTCAGCATTCAGCTAAGTAACAGTTTGGTGGTCAGTTCTGTTAAAAAACGGGTACCAGCAATTTATTTTAGAAGGCGTAGTAAAGCTATTATGGAATATCCCCTACGTTGGAGAACATTGAATCTTACAGGAATCTTCTGCTATATTCCTGATTTCATAGCCGCTGATGGTTGAATCTCTGGAAGTACGGATTTGAATTTGAAATTGAATTACAGTTTGTGATCGAAGTTGAAGAGCATTGTCTATGGCATATCCGATAGAAATTTAGTTTAGAACACCGTGCTGCTATTGATCAATTGCCGATTCGTTTGTGGACTTATGTGAAGGCAAAAAATAACCCTTCCAAACAAAATTGTATGAATTGCTCACTTAATATATGCATTATTGTATTATAGTTTCATTTTTATAACGACTTGAACGTGGACTAAGCAATCTATCTAAGCCAATAAGTATAATTTAATTATTTCTGTTTAAATTTTATTCTACAACAGAAGTATAAAATGGAATGTATCGTGGACAGAGGAATGTTAAATGAGAGACTACATAACTTCTTTCTTCAGCTACCAAACGCAGCTTCCAAACCATAAAGCTGACGTTGAGGGTGCTGACGGGCACCTTACAATTTAACAAACAGAGGAAGTGTGCTCTTGAACTGTTGTGCAGTCAAGAAATGCTTTTTTTCTAGCTATTCAGCAAATTCACATAACCACTCCGAGGACACCGTTTTGACTCAATTGAGAATATAAAAGCTGAATCGAAGAAGGCTCTGATGACCATCACGACGGAGGATTTTTCCAAGTACTATGATGACTGCAAAATCGATTGGCATAAGTGTATTGCAACGGGAGGAAATTACTTTGACGGAGATGAAATGGACAAGATTCACCTTTCAATTTGATCACAGAGTATATATGACCAATCTGAGGATAAAGATTGGTAAAGAAACAATGACTCAAACACAGCGAAACAGGATCGAGATGCTTTAAGGGATATGGCTTAAAGTCTCTCCCATAGTTGAGAATTTGACAGGAAAAACTTGCTAATTTTTCTTTCTTACATTCGGCTTTCTCATAGAATAAAAAAACTTTGTATACATTATGATTTATTATAAGAATAGATCATACTACACCTCAAACGTCGTTAAAAGTATTTAGTTTAAGTGTTCGACCGCCTGTCATCGCGGACTCATTCCATCAAAATTATTTTTAAAAATTTCCACTGAAGCGACAATGGAATTAAAGTGCATAAACAGCATAACAGTAATTTGTTTTATCACCTTGATTGCCAGCGACAACTTTTAAAACAAACAAAATGCCGCCGACACCTCGGCCACAATGAGAATAAGAAACAACAAAATCTCGCTTAAACAACAACTACAAATGCTGCACCACAAATGCAAATGTGGCGCTAAAAGCAATAACGGCAAGTTGCCATTGTATTGAATCGCTTTCGTTTGGCTGCAAACGACGAAATACACGCCAAGCTAAGTGCACCGCTGTTTGGCTGTAGGCAGACTTTTATAATTGTTGCCAGTTATTTTCAATTCCACAGTGTTTTTACTGTTGCTTTGTGCAAGTTCCAACAGTTAGTTTGGTGCAATTTGACACAATTAACTTAGCTACTTAGCAAAGTGTAGAAAAGTTTAGCCAAATGAAGCAACACCAGTCGAATACAACCAGCAGCAGTGAAGGGTAGTTACGGCTGAGCGCCTTCAAGTATGCAACAATAATTGTAATTGTTGCGAGTATGAGTATATTTCGAGTCGTGGTAGTGTAGCAGTTGGTAGGGTGTAGTTGTGCACAGTTATTAATTTTTCTTTAGTGAAAACTTTGTCGAAAATAAACAGAAAGTAAAATTTAATTTTAAGTTGTTACTGATACTGAAACAACGGAATGTAAGCGTAGCACAGCCTAAACTTATTTATGCTAATCCTTTGCTGAGTGGCTTTTTCGCCTAAAAGTAGACTGAGTTTTTGCGCCTAAAGGTAGTCTGACATAGTGTGTGTTTGCATTTAGTTTGGTTGCTTTTAGTGCCACCTTTCTTTCCTTTTGTAATTTATTTTGGCTACCTTAGATATGGATGATTTATTACGGATTTTAAAATGTATTATTAAAAAGTGAAGTGTAACTGTAAACTTTATTGTAAACAACCCAGAAAGTTATGGTGTTATTACTAAAATGATTAAGTGCTCTTCTACGAATGGCTGCTGGCGTTGAAAATCAATTTTAAACATTTGAACCTTTTATTAAGATTGGCCTGTTTTGGCAAGGAACTAATACTTGAACACTTTGTAGAAAATTCTGCGGTTGAGAATTGTCCACAGTTAATATGTTAATAGATAATGCCAGAGTGTAATATTAAAAATTCAACCCATAGCTTTGTTCAAAATAACGGGTGATCCAAGTAGAAGTACTTTTTTCAGTAGCAAGCAGTGAAGAAAATATAGCAGCCGTAGCTGAGAGTGTACACGAAAATCGTGGAGAGTCGGTTCGGCCCCGTTCACAGCCATTTGCACTTACGCATGGAACGACTTGACGCATTTTACCTCGAGATCTTAAATTCATAGCTTTCTAAGTACAGCTTGTGCAAGAACTAAAAACGATCGACCTTCCCAAGCGAGATCGCTCTACTCTATGGGCTTTTCAAAAGTTCCAAGAAGATCCGACGTTTTTAGAGCCAAATTTTGTTCAGCGATGAGCCCCATTTATGGATCAGCGGGTATTTTTAACCAAGCAAACTGTCGTATTTGGCACGAAGAGCAAGCCGAGGAAAATCAAGAACTGCCATTTCATCCAGAAGAAACAACGGTTGGGTGTGGTTTGTTGGTCAATGGAATCATCGTTCCATATTATTCAAAAATGATGACTTCCCACACATCGCACCAATCGGTGAGCGAATACTTACATGATTTGGGCCGGTGGATTGGCCTCCAAGATCATGTAACATCACACCGTTAGACTTTTTCCTGTGGGGATTTGTAAAGTCTAAAGTCTATGCGGACAATCACACTTCGATTCAGTTCTTGGAGAAAAGCATCACTGGCAAATGCTCGAACAAGTCATCGAAAATTGGACTCTACGTATGGACCATCTGAGACGTAGCTGCGCCCAACATTTTAAGGAGATAATTTTTAAAAAATACTTATTCTTACACCCGGTGTAATCTTAGTTTAGGTAAAAAAGGTTCGAGTCATAACACAGACTTTGAATAATATTAATTTCAACCGAATGTTTCAATGATTTTTTTTTGTCATAAGGTGAAAGTAGATGTACTGCTGGAGTGGTGCCTCCTTCGGACCATTCGGATGAACATCCCCTCAGATAACAGAGCGGCAATGCTATCCTTGAACTCATTAGCAGTGCATTCAGGGCTGGTCAAAGAGTGCCTAACCTCGCTATCAATAGCATCGAGTGGCTTTGTGATAAGACTGGTATGGGTGCCAGACCACAGCGGAATCGCAGGAAACTGTAAAACTGATACGCTAGCAAGAAAAGGCACTAGAGCTGCTTTCGCTAGAATGGAAGCGGGTCGGTGTTCTCGTATCCTCTTGTGTCCAACTACTTGATTGCTGGGCTTCGCGGAAGCTTGGCTAGCGCTGGGCCAACATCAGTACATGCGCTATATAAAACGCCTTTTTATACAAGATCGATCGCAAGAGATCTAGTGATCTCTCTGCCCTATGTAAGGCTAAACACTCCCTAGCTTTATGGCTTTTAACGGGCCATTATCCTATTGACTTACACGCAGTAAGGCTGGAAATCCTACCAGACGCCAATTGTGGAATCAAATCAACACTTTCTTTTCCACTGTCCCGCGTTTGCAGTTCAAGACTTGAACACCTGGAAGCGCATACCTGCAGAAGTCCCACTGAGCTAGCGGGAATGGAAATGAAATGTCTGTGCGAATTTGGCTATTTTGCAAACTTATAAGTTCGAAACTAGGATTTCTTCTTTTCTATGGCCTCATAAAGGACTACATATACCAATCCACTTACTTTCTTCGATCGGACCTCGAAGGGTTAAGCACCATTTTCTTTGTTAACTTGTTGGCATTACGAAAGTAATTTCATATTGACACTTTCATAGAAACCCTCGTTCCTAGTATGAAAACGGGGGACAGCCGATTTTCACAAACTTTTCTCGGAGAGAAATTTTCACCAGCAAAATCATTCGCCATAGACAGAAGCACGTAGTAATCACTTTGTACCAACTCCAAACTATGAAGTATTTACGTAGCCTCTCCTACTGGCCACTTCTAAGCGATAGCTTCCAAAGAGTAGAACATTTTTGACATCAAAATTACCAGAGCCGACTTGACACATGATTGGTTGTAACAGTAACAGGACATTTACATTTTCAGCTGCCTGGTTTGTATGAGTTAGACGATCTCTTGGTGAGAGAAATTACAACAACCAGTCTGATGGTACCGGAACCGTTCTTCACTGTGGGCCGCAGTACTTTTCGAAAGGAGCTACTGAAAAAGGAAACGGCCAGCAGAAATTGCCACTGGCAACATATGACAGGGACTCGACAGGCGAGGTTGTTCCTAGGACAGTTCAACACAATGTAGTTCAAGTGGCTAATTGTCGTCCCCACAAACAAATTAAGGCAGTTTGCGAGACTTTATACAGACTGTAAGCCAATTTGTCATCAGGACATCAGAGACACCAGAAGACTTACTCAGTTCGGTCTGGCTATAGGGCAAATGAAACCGATGAGAGAACGCATTACAGCCGCCTCCTGGTGCTACACTGAAAAAATATTGAGATTTATAGTTCGCATTATTCGAGAAAACACGTCAGCAAAAATTGGATTATATCTTCGACAGTGAGGCAATCTGTTCTGTCCCTTTATAACTTTTTCTGGTATGACTATTATGAAAGGACTATAAACTAAGATAATGACAACATCATCATAAACTCTACGCCGTCTCATAGTGCCATACCCAAGCAGTTGCTGCCTATAAAGGCCTTAAGTATGGCATATATACGAGCCTCACATCCGTTTCGTGGTTTCATTACTTCCTCTGCAGACGGCTTAGCCAGGCTGCCTACTCCCTATTCATTTATATGAGTCTGCCGAGCATTTCCGCTTAAGCTGATACACACACACGGTCATACAGTCATAATTATGGACGATAGACGCATACATGCATAAAAGCAGGCGAAGCTGCACACCTACAGGACTAATTAAATCTTCCGGCTCATATGCGCCTCGCATCGTCACCTTTTACAACAACACACATCCACACATATACATATAGACTTAACTGTGTCTGTGTGCGAGGGCATAATTTCCAACTGACTTTTGTGGTCTTTGCATAAATTTTTAATGAAATGAAATTTTCATTCAGCAAGTTCATTCGCCATTGGGAGTGTTCTACCTCAATGAGTTTAGTATGTGGAAAATTTATAATAAATTGTTTAAAACACAACTTTATGGTCAATTAACTAACTATTAAGTTTGAAAAGTAAGCGCTGTACAATTTTACATCCGTGTGAATGAGGGAAATATTGGCGTTAAGCCTGATATGCTTGCGTGTGTGTGGTTTTTTGCATTAAAAGCAAACTTTTGGGGCATTTATTTATAGATATTTGTATTCAAACTGAAGTGAACTTGACAGTTCATCATGAAAATTTCTTAATTGATTGATTATTTCTGAAATTTTCTGGCTGCTTTTTAAAATAATTCTCAAACTAAAAATATCCTTCAATAGCTAATTTTACAGCTCATTGAAAGGACATAGAATCAAACTAGATACCTTTTAGTATGCCTAGTTGAGGATTAAGACTGTAGAAAGACCTCAACAAAAAGTTCAGTCAAGAAGAAAAAATAACAATTTTCTCAAAATGTATGCAACACACATGCACAAATAAAAATGTAACTTCTAAAGCAACCATGCTCCTGCCAGCGAAATTGATACATTTATGGCATTTCATAAATGTTAACCACCCTCATTTGGGCTAATAAACCTAAAATATGCAAAATAGCTTTCAGTTGAACTTGTTATCGGCTGCCATGATGTTCTAAAATTCGAAATATGCGTATGTATGTGTGCGTTGGCGTTCATGCCTGACTGTGAAGTGTTGTGAAAATTTAGGCAGCCGAAGAGCGGGCACAAACCGATGTCTACTAATTGCGGCAACAAGCATCGATTGTTCAATAAAAATTATAATAATTACAGGCTGCAGCACCACAAACAAACCGGCGCGTACAGTAACTGTTCACGCTCACACACACAAAATAATACATGTATAAACATATGTACTGTTATGTGTAATAAACTCGCTTTGAAATTCGATGAATGCATTAAAATTCGCAATATCGCTGAGTAATTTGTTGCTGGGCGGTGTAGTGCCCACACATTGGCCACAGTTGCGATACATTCTATGAACCGCACACTAATAGATTGGTGTGCAATAGTTATATGCAATGGAATGTTGGTAGGTACCCAGATGGAATTTTGAATTTCACAAACAAATCGTGATTGTGGGTAAGGGATACTAGAGAATACGAGATACGAATATAAGATCATACAATTCGAGCCTCAAGAATTAATTCCATAAAGCTAGAAAACGATAACAGTTTCTATAGACACCACAATTTTATCTCTTACTGAACTCTCATATTTGAAGTTAGTTAATCATCGTACGCATCAAAACCCTCCACTTAGTCTAAAAAATCGTAGACTCTAACTGAAACCAATATTATATGGAAACAATAATTGAATTAAATTCTTAGATTGTGATTTACAACTGCGCACCTTCGCTTAAATCCCGCTATTTCTGTATTTCTGGACAATTTCTCGTTTATTGGAATAACCAGGTCTGCTATGGCAGTCCGTAAAGTATGTTTGTTCTGCCTCATCTTCTGTCGTGTCGATATAGTGACGGCTTCACGACTTTTCTCCAGTATGTGGAGTTACTTTTTGAAATATTCATGACCAGATGGCAGCTTTGTTTAGAACTTAACTTCGCCAAATTTACGACTTGTAAGTTTAAATTTCTTAATATCTAGATAGTTGCAACTTCACGAGGTTGGGCTGCTTGTTTCTAGAAGTCTTATAGCCTGTTCTGGTTCACTAAATCATTTTTGGGGTGTGCGATCTGCGTTTATGTCAGGAGTCTTTGTTCGAGCTCCAAGTTTCTTCACAACTATTTTATGTATATCAAAGTCCCCCAGGATAGATCGACTTAGATCAAAAATAAATTGAGGTTTGCACTTCGACCTGAGGTGCATTGATCCCTCCTCTCCTTCACATGAACTCATGAACTTCCAACAAATAAATGAACCCCAGTATCATGCTGGACGCTATTGCGGTGATGTGATCCCTAGGCGGATATAGAGATATATAGATATACATATATATGTATAATCTAAACCGATGCTCAGAAAATTCAGGCTCCTTCTCGCAAAACAGATATTGATACAGATTTACACTTATACCATATATTTTCCATAGGTCTACGTCAGAAATCACTAAAAAGCAAATGTAGCTCTGGATAGTAATTTTAACGTCCACTTCAAGATACCCTCGCGATAAAAAGATTCATCTATATCAGCCGTTTCTTTACCGCCTGAATCCCAATATTTCAGAGCTCCTTGGACATCCATTTTCCTTTTCATATACTTCACATGATGATGGTTAGCAATACCTTACTACCTTTCATGGACTGTCAATCGATTTTATCTGTACTTTTCTACCCAGGACGAGACAATATGTGATAAATCATAACTTCAAACATGTCTCAAATACCATAATTAACCCATCAATCCCCTTTCCCCTTCAAAGTACACAACCAGAGAAAGAGATCATCGGATGCCTTGAAGCTGAAAAATCTCATCACCAATCCAACATACACGTATGTACATATGATAAATCTAAAATCACTTATCTATACAAATAAAGGTTGTACTTGACCTGAGGCCGAAAATGCATAACTTTGGAATACTGGAGTAAAATCGGGACAAGTAGAGCAATTTTCTGATAATCCGACAGAGGTAAGCATTAAGGTTCGTACTATATCCTTAACGGGTTACATGGGTTAACGGGTTTCAAAAAATCGATTTTTTCATGGTCTTATTAAATTCAGCAATATCTCTGGAATATTGTCCTAAATTTTGATCGGAGTAATAGTATCAGAGATACAGCCTTGAGAACTAAAGCGGTCGAGGTTAGATAAGCTAAGTGCGCTGTCTTCAAACGCGTTTACTCGAAACTGTGTTTTTGAAGTCGGTTGACAATATTTTTCGGGAACTACTCAATCGATCTTAATGAAATTTTACAATGGTCTTTGATATACAATTCTTAAAGGCTTGGATGATGTTTTTCTTTGGATTACAACTATTTGAAAAAAACTGTTGCGAAATTTTAGTGAATTTTTCATTTTTTAAAAAATGCCTGACAAAAATCCAAATTTCAGTTTTTTTCCATCGTCCCTGTTCAAAGTTAAGGTTTTAACTAAAACATGATTTCACTTTAGATTATCTTTAAGGAGTTGTTCTGCCAACGTGGACGTATACTTTTTTCGAGCGGTCACCGGAAATCGCGTCGCATTAGACGAGTTTAAAATATTTTTTTCAAAAAATTTTCGGAATTTCCTTTTTAATGGCTATGTTTGTAACAATAAAAAAATTCTAATAAAATATTGCATCTTTTATATGACAAACAAATTTTTGAAAAAAGGTTTTTTACCCGAGGTAACCCATGTAACCTCTTAAAGGATTCTATTAACTTAGGGATTTCAAGCAGCCAAATATATTTATTGCATTTTAATTGACAAGTGTCGTTCAGCTTTGAAAGGATCATCTTCAATTCAATTTCTTCAAAATCAGTCAAAAATATTATATAACCCAGGTCTTTTGAATATTCTGCCAGAGCTCCTTCAAAATACTTTGTTATAATGGCTGAGAGTATCTTGACAAAGGCATTGATGACACCAAACAACGTAAGTCCTTCGAAAACTCTACAAAACTAAATGAACTTAAACAACCAACCGGAGAAATCGTCATACTGTTTTCGCGACTCAACATTTGAATTTCTTCAGATCTGTCCACCAGTAGTGCTACAATTCCGTCCGGGTTCCTAAACACTTCAACTAAATTGCTACATACATATATGCTAGCTTTTGCTTGGCAATGCGCTTTTGTAGGCTTAGAAAATTAATTAACTTAATTACATACAACATTCACACGACTCACTCACACTTAATTGGTTGGCAGCCGCTGATGGTGGCGACGGCGCTGCTTTTCGCGTATATTTAGCGTCTGAATTGGTGGCAGCCGCTTTTAAAGCACTCCGTTGCTTAGGACGCCCGAAAGCCAACCGCCGCTTTGGCGAACTTAGCGGCGTTGCATTGAAGTAGAATGCAAACATGTGAAGCGTATACAGGTGGCAAGTGGCATGTTGCATGCCACAACAACTTATTGCAACGAGACTTCAGTACAAGGTGGTGTGATGTTACTTTGAATGCATGGTTGATATTGGTCATACGATTAAGTGATGCGCGGAACATCTAGGTATGGTAGAGAAATATGCGTTGGCACATAACTAAAAACACAATTTCATATTTAGACTTTTATGGAATTAAATATAGTTTGGGTTTTGTAAAATATTCAAATATCTCATTAGCACCAAACATAATATTCTTGCTTTAAAGGGAGTCCATACTGCCCCTTCCTTTATTCATTAGAACCTAGAGTGCCTATAATTAAAGAAAAAATTCTTAAAGCATCAGTAATTGCTTGGGTTTCCCTTGGTTGTTTAGCTTCATTCAGACCACATTAAATCCTCTTACATATTTCGGGAACCGGACTACAGCTCCTTCTACACCTGTAAAACTATTTTAAATTCCATGTGATTTTTTCACTTTCTTCTACTACAACCCCGGTCGGTCTAGGCCTAGAACACGAAACTCAGCCAGTTGCCTATATCCTTTACGAATTCATCCCAGTTATACATCCTCAAGTGCAGACAGGTCATTTTGCACATGCTTCCATTGTCCACCCATGAGATTCAAGTTGAAGAAGCTTTTCGCTGCAGCATCATCTTCAATGCAAACGAAATGGCCTAATCAGTGGTTTCTCTCGAATGAACCAAGTGATTTCTCATCTCTGGTCGTCATCGTCCACGTTTCTGAGCCGTATAATAGGACGCGAATAGTGAGTGTATTATAGAATGTAATTTTTGTTCGTCGACAGAGGGATATGCTTTTTAATTGCCAACCGATCCTAAAGTAGCACCTCTTAGCAAGAGTTATTCCTAAGACGTGAGGAATCATTGTATGCGGCCTCCAGGCACTTTGTTTTGTTTTGTTTGTATTTGTGCACCCCAAGATCAACCTATTTTGCTTCTTTGTCTAGGCTTAAAAAGAAGGAGGACAGCGCTGTTGTTTAGGCCTATGATGTCAATATCGTACGAACCCCAGGAGCATTGTACAGAGTTCTCCAATAATAGTGATATGATTTATTTTCTAAAAAAGCAAATGACTTCAAATAATCCCATAAGAAGTAGTCTAATTGTGTTAAATCACAACTTCTTCGAGGCCATTCAATATCATAAATACTTGAAATAATGAAATCTCCAAACTTTTCCCTCAATAATTCGGTTGTTGCATGGCTATGTGGCACGTAGCCCCGTCTCATTTGAACCAGATATTGTCGAGGTCAACTTCTTCCAATTGTGGCCATAAAAAGTTGGTTAGCATCGAACTATATCGCTCTCCATTGACAGTGTCACTAGCTTTATTCCGAAAGAAGGATGGACCGATCATTTCACCAGATCAAACCGAACTGTCAATTTACGTGAATTCAATGGTTGTTCATGTTTATTTTGTGTATTTGAATTGACAGTTTTGTTTATTTACCGCACAACTCAGATGAAAGGGAGCCTTATCGGAGAAGATAATTTCCTTAAAAAATCGTTATTGTTTTCAAGCTGTCGTTTGGTATCGAACGTTTTGGACTGGTACTTCCCGATTTTTCTTTCACTTTAAGGTAAAAGAAATCAACCACTAAAGTTATTTTCGGAATACATTTTTGATTATTGGACCATAACTTTCAAACCCTCAGATACCAAATGAGTGGACCTCAGCGTCAATACATAATTTTTTAACAAAAAATCAGCCAATCCATGACATATTTTATTTAAAAGGTTCCTGCTCTGGCATCACAACTTAGTAAAATTGGGTCAGTATTACCTACACCTCCTCTAAGGGGTTTTTAACTCCCTTGTGCCATGTTTACTTATTGAACCACTATGCCGTAAAGGTCAAAATTAATGGCGCTGTGTAAAATTTTAATAAACCCATTATAAGTGACGCGCTCAACACCTCGAAGGATTTAACAAAACACGTAAATTGTTGTTGTAATTTTAGTAATGTTTTTGTAAATATATTACCGCACTGTAGATAACTTCATATACCCCGGTCTATGCAAGCACGTATGAAAGCCGCAGAAGCGGAAACGAAAATAAATTTCGAGAGGAACGCACCAAAGTGGCTTGGGATATTTCAGCAAGCCTCCGAAGAATGTGCACTTCCACTTGCGTGGGAAGTAAAATGCATACATACATGTGTGTGAGAGTACATAACATAAATTCAGATGAATTGTGTATGTATGTGTGCCTTTACAAACCGCTTCACACTTCGTTGTATGTGTAACGGCGAATTGGCGAATTAAGTGCTCCAACAATGGCGAAACCCCAAGCAGCTTTTCATTATTATGATACACAACAACCTGGGTACCGGTATATTGGTGGTGAACTGTGCAAAGGTGAAAACAAAAATGCCGAAAAGATAAACAAAGGGTGAACAAGTCAACACAAGATGGCTGTAAGAGGCGGCTGCTTATTGGGCTGGTCCGGAATAATGGTGAGAATAGCAACATATTCACAAGGAATCTCTTTACAAAATATTCAAGGCATCTCTCAACACCGCGAAAATAAAAGCAACATGTTAAACTTATGTGGACGCGTTTCACTGACGAACGTAGGTTTTCCTTTCACGAGCCTGATGCAAATTTTGCTGCCTTCAGCTGAAGTTAGAACCAATGGCCACCAGCGCCAACGGTAGCGCTTAGGTATGTGCCTTAAATTTCAGACAAATGAAGCATAAACTCAATACATAATTGGAAGAATATCGCATACCTAAAACCATTAGATGAACGAAGGGGACTGACGGTGATTTATATTCAGCAATGGATCCGTAAGCCTTCAAACCCTCGATATATGAACCAAAATCGAACCTCAAGTTCCTCAAATATAGTCTTCTGGGGTAGTGTCATCTTGAAAGGTTAACAGCGAGACCCCGCCAACCTCTGCAAAACGATTTTAAATTTCATGATTCTTTAACTTTCTTTTTCTTCTTTGGCACTACAACCGAAGGTCCATCTGGGTCGAGAACACAAAATTTCGCCAGTTGCTTATCTTTCATTTACGAGTTTAGGTCAGTTGTACATCCCAATTGCAGACAGGTCGCTATGTAGTTAGTCCTTCTATTGGATTGGTGGGAACCCTTTCTCCCGTTATCCACTCATGGTCTTCGAGTCAAAGAAGCTTTTTGCTGGAATGACATGATCTAATCAGCACATTTTTCGAATATTCCAAGTGCTTTTTCATCGCCAGTCGTCATCGTTAACGTTTCTGCCCCGAGACTTTATAGAGTGTAAATTTTGTTCGACGACAGAAGGATCTGATTTTCAATTACTTACCGATCCACATCCCGCCGATTGGGGTACGTTTCAACTGCTGTAGACCTTGGTGTTTAAAAACCTACTTCAAGAACTCGAAGATCGGGAAAAACCTAGTCAAAGAGTGTCCGTCCTTGGTAGAAATAGCATTTTCATCATTAAAACGTTTCATTGCCTGGTCATATCGGGAGTGCAAAGCCAAGCTGGTTAGAGACCACGCACACATTAGACTCGTACCGTGTTGAATCTCCATTGGCATCTATGCGTTCTAGCACTGGGTCAAGGTGTTTTGGATACTGGGAATTGTCCAGTAGGCATTTGTGTGGTAAGGTTAAAAACTTGACGGACACAAGTTGTCTAAGTTTTATGAAGGAAGGTGAGAGAAAAAATTGAGAGTGAAAGGAAAACATCAGCCTTTGCATGGCAGTCTCACCTTCTTGAAAAAAAGGAAAACAAAAATTGAAGCCTGCATTTAAACTATGGGAAATCTTCGAGAACATCAGTTTTAAAAACACATAAAATCCATCAATTATAGAGTTACCCACCAACACAATAATAAACACCAATACCCGTTGCATCATAACTTTCTTATCTGAATTCATAAAATATTTATTTGCATTGAGTATTCACTTACGCCGCGGTGGGTTATTTCATGCTTGTAAACAATAAAAGTGCAGCGAGGCCAAAATGCTTTGGGACTGCCATTAACAAAGTTAACTTTGCGTTGCTGTTGCTTTTGTTGTATTTTTGGTTGCACTTTGTCTGTTATTCGCGGGTTGTGGTCAAAAAGTTTAAAGGCAAGTCCCAACGAAGCGAACAGAGGAAAAATATGCGCGGTGATCAACCATTCAAGCACTTACTCGATACAAAGCGCCACCACCATCTCCTCATACTACTGCTTTGTGCCACACAAACACTATTTTCGGAAAATGTATAAACAAAATATCCGCTTTATTATTGCAGACCTAGTCGGAATACAAAAATATTGACGACAGAGAATTAATGTAATGTACTTTGGATACTCGACTGTAATATGTGGCACACAATGGACTAACGGATGATCCAAATAGGGGTACTTTTTCCAATAGCCTTTTTTTGACAGATCTTTTGTGAGTCGAGTCGTTAATATTCGACCGTATGTACCACGTCCAGCGCACAGTGAAGAAAATATAGCAGCCGTAGCTGAGAATATACGAGAACACTGTGTATGTTCGACTT
The DNA here is from genome assembly GCF_023373825.1 of Bactrocera dorsalis. Taxonomy (NCBI): domain Eukaryota; kingdom Metazoa; phylum Arthropoda; class Insecta; order Diptera; family Tephritidae; genus Bactrocera; species Bactrocera dorsalis. Next base: position 50,777,909 of record NC_064306.1, read on the forward strand.
GGCGTCGTTCGCAGCAACTCGGACTAACATATAGAACGACTTGACGCATTTTACGTCGATATCATAAATTGAAAGCGTACAAAACACAGCTTCTGCAAGAACTGAAGCGCTCGATCTTTCCAAGAGACACCGCTTCGTTCATTGGGCTCTTGAAAAGTTCCAAGAAGATCCGATGTTTTTGAGCCATATTTTATTCAGCTATATATTCTCATTTCTGTCGCAATGGGTATATAATCAAGCAAAATTGGCACATTTGGAAAGGACAACCAAAGTATTCAAGAGCTGCCATTTCATCTAGAAAAAACAACGGTTTGGTGTGATTTGTCGCCAATGCAAATCGGTCCATATTTTTTCATAAATGATGTCGGTCAATGGCGATCGTTATCGCGACATGATAACCGACTATTTAATTTATGAAATTGCATATCGTGTACTCAGGGACATTCGGCTTCAAGAAAACGGCGCCACTTCCCACACGTCGCATCGATCAATGGATTTATTGAGAGAAAACTTAGGTTAGCAGATAATTCCACGTTTCGGACCGGTCGTTTGGTACCAAGATGGTGTAATATAACACAGTTACACATTTGCCCGCTTCGGTACAGACCTTGGAGCAAAACATCACACGAGTCATCGAAAATTAGACTCATTGGATGGACCATCTAAGACGTAACCGAGGCCAATATTTGAAAGAGATAATCTTCAAAATAAACGCTAAAGAATGTTGCTTCGAATGATAATAAATATTCCCTATTAAATTTGAAGTTTCTGTGCTTTTTCTTTAAAAAAGTTTGGAACCTCGAAATGGATCACGCTTTAGGTTTAAAACAATTATCAGTTTGCCCAGAGAATTAAATTTAGGGATCCCACCTTCAACCAGAAACCAAGAGCTGAAATACAAATTACGATACCGTAAAGTTCGCTTGTGGTATAACGGTTATGAAGACTGGTTCTAGTAAGGTAGAATAAGTGAGGTATTATTTGATAATTCTATTGGAAAGCAGTCTAGCGGACAGGTTCTCTCAAATCCAGTTCATGGTGTTAAATAGGGGAAGCTTTCACCAATCCTAACGGATGGCTACTCCTCATGGACTTCATCTGGTATCGCAAAGAACCAAAAATGTCTGTTGTAAATAAAATAATGCTACAATACTTAGCTATCAATGATATTATGACTTTGAATGACATTTGAAGTTCAAGCGACAAAAGTCAAGTTTAATGGATGCTCAACTGGTAGTCACAAAAGCTACAAGGTCTGATTGCATTCTGGTACCACGGAGAGCAGTTATCCCTTGAAGTTCGCTCCAATCTGCTCATTTGGTTTGGGCCTTTGGGTAGGTTCGTGCTGGCTGTGGTTTAAGCCTAGAGGCCGGTAGAATTGAAAATACAGTACAGCGTGGAGTCGCACTGCGGACGGGTGCTGCACGCATAGCACGACAGAGGTTTTAGGTCGGCCTTAAACCCGACAAAGGTGGAAAAGATGTCCCTTCCACCTGATAAATTAGAACCAAATAATAAATGCTATTTGGGATGCTGATCCATATATTGTAGCGTTGTTGTTAAGTAGCGTGAGGTAAGCCCATGGTCGTTAGGTGTTCATGTGAAAACACATATTGGACATCCCTCTCTCCCCAAGAAGCTGCTCATTTGTCGGAATTGATTATCATGGAAAATATATCGAAGAAAGAATTTATAGATACAAATCCTTCAAAGACGGTCGGTGAAGACATGCCTTATTTCTGATGATCTTCGACCTCTTCATCTGATGAAAATATTAAAAAAAAAATGCAGGATATGGTGCTTGAAAATCGTCAGGCAAGTATTACAGAGATGGCAACAGAACTCGACATCTCCCGCAATTCCGTTCGAATGATTTTGATAAATAGTTTGGGTATGAAATGCGTTCGTTCTTGATCGACTCGTCCCGATAAAGCTGAATTTGAAAAGCGTACTGTAAACAGGTCTCTTTGGGCATGCTTGATCGTGCGAATTCCATTCTCAAATGGAAAGATGGTCAATAAGGTGTGTTCTATTTGAGACTTTTGCGTGAGATTGGATTTTACACGATAATAATGCATCCTCCCATCGAGCACTGAATGAGACAGAATTCAAAGCAAAAATTCAATGAATACTATCGATTAAGCACCGCATACACCTGACTTGGCTCCGTATGATTTTTTCTTGTTTCCCAAACTGAAATTGCCGTTTCGTGTAACCCGCTTTCAGTCGATCGAAGAGATAAAACAAGATTCGCTGGAGAAGCTGAAGGCCTTTCCTTATGAAAAGTGTTTAGAGGACTGGAAATGAGGATCACTTTGAGGGCTACAAAATAAGTATTATTGAATAATTAAATATTTTGCGTTTTATCTACTTTTTCCGGGTACTTTTTTAGCGGAACTCATTGAACGATATATACGTACATACGAGTATGAACTCCCGAACGTAGGTGAGTTTTTTGGAGCATATTTTTTAGAAACCAAATAAAAAAATTTCGCTTGGTGAACATTGGTATAAATGCATGTGTATGTGTATATATACTTGTATGTATATATTTTCGCACAGTTTATTAATATGAAGAGCGTTTGCTGATAACGGCGAATTATGAAGTCTCCACGTCCGATTTGTCGCATTTGACACATAAAAATACAAATTTATATATGTATATACGAAAATATATATAAACAAGTACAAGTCTATGTACTGGAACATACATATGTATTAAAGATATAAATATGTACATATGACCGCGTGAACATGTGTATTTAAATGTAGATACTTCATATTGCAATCGCGATGGGAAAAAAACGAGTTCAGACGCTTCACAACACACGCTGACGTTGACAAATTGCAGCCGAACGTGGGACGATACACTTTAACCTTCTTAACGCCGACGCCACAACACACGCTCACTCTCCCCCAAGCTGCCACCAATTGTGGCATAGATACTAAACACAAATACAAAATCGGCGGAAAGTGCGCGTCACAATAATCACATACACACATAAATCAAATATGTGCACGAACACACACACAGCCACAGAGGCACAGGCAGCGAGATGTATTTATGTGACATCGATAGCACCAATAACAGTAAAAATGCAGAATTTCGTATCTTTCACTTGTGTAAGCATGTAAGTAGCAATAAAAACGCGAACAAATTGGCATGAAAGCAGACATGATATACGACTTTATTGCCACGGATTGTTATCACCGAACATATACGATGTCCTGCACAGCTATGCGACAGCCTTGCACGCCACCAGCCACTCTTCACAGCCCACCGCCTTCGCGGGCTCTTCGTGTGAACATCAAGCTTTACAGTCGCTGGTAGCGCTAAGCAAGAGACGCAGGTGCAGGCTGTCACGTTTGATGGCGCTGGGTGTGTCATATGATTAAAGAGAAGTTGCCACAATAAATCTGCGCACGGTGGTTGGAAAGCTCGAGCATTTATGGCAAAAAAAAAATAGTTTTGAGATTATACAAATAACTGCAGTAAATCCATTCTTTATATTATTAGATGTTGGAAACAACATGATTTTTCCGAGAGTTTTACCAATATTACCACTAAGCAATGTTTCCATAGGCTCCTTCTTTCTTTACTTCTAAGGTTGGTAATCTCATCCAACTTTGACTGCAAGTCGTCAAGTCAAACTCTGGCGTTATTGTCTCTGATAACATATCTGAACAGCTGATGTGAGCTGGTAGCGGCTGCTAAAGGAGAAGGCCAATGAGCTTATTTAAGAATTAGACAAAACTTTATATTGTCAGGAACCTCCATCAACCTCAGTTTCAGTCTACCTGACTACTGTGATGGTTTCCAAGGCGAAGTTAATAACATTGAGGTATCGGAAAATTTACTGCTCTGGCAGTCTGCTAACCGTGCAATTAAGGAATGCCCAACCGCGCTATCAATAACATTGAATTACTTTATGATAAGACTAGTTTGGGTATCAGGCTACAGCGGAATCGCAGGCAACTACAAAGCTGATGAGCTGGAAAGAAAAGGCATCCTAGCCCTACTATCAATAGAATAGACCCGATTGAGTGCTTCGCTCTCTTCGTGAGTTCTACCACAGAGTTGCTGGGTTTCGTGAAACCTCAGTTCTTGCTTTTGGCTCAAGGTCGATCGCAAGAGTTCCAGACAGACTTTTGCCTTTAGTAAGACTAGTCTCTAACTGGTTTGGGGGGGTTTTAACTTGTCGTTCCCCTATCAGCTTCCTCACTATTAAAAATCTCCAAAATCGGATGCCAGTTGCAGAAGCTTTTTGGAGGATGACAAGTGGAAATATCTCAAAATTCCCTCTTGGTGGTCCAGCGTTTGGGAGATCAACGCCTTAATACTGAGGAGATCAAACTATAGGATATCCCAGTGTGCAGGTGAAAATATAAATTAAACCGCTTAGGTTTATATAAACCTCAAGGCGATTTGACAGTTATATTTTAAAGACTCACTAAGGTCTACAAAAAGTAGGCCAAGTGCGTTAATTTTGAAGATGAACCATCGAACCAGAGAGCTACAACGAGTCGTTTCCACGACAGTCGGGTCTACGTAGCCGGAAGTGAACCTGATTTTTATCCGGCCAAGGACTGTCAACTCGACAGATATCTGTTGCTATCTCACTATTAGACATTTTCCTATGTAGGATATGTAAAATCTAAAGTCTATGCGGACAACCCTGCTTAGATTTAGGCCTTGGAGCAAAACACACGCATGTCATTCGCCAGTTATCAATCGAAATGTTCGAACGAATCATCGAAAATTGGACTCTATGGATGGACCATCTGAGTGGTACCGCAACCAACATTTGAAGGTTATAATCTTCGAAAACTAAATGCCAAAGAATGTTCTCTCGAATGATAATAAACATTCCCCATTAAATTTGAAGTTTCTGCCCTTTGGCTTGGAAAAAGTAGGGCACCTCGAAATAGATCACCCTTTATATAGAAATTCTTACTTTTATGTTATAATAACAACTTAGTATTAAGCTTTTTCTTCATTAGACGAAAGCTACAGGCAAAATAACGATCTGTTTCGCAAAATAAAAAATTTCTTCGAATATTCAAATCAACGAACTTTCTCGATCTAACAACCGACCTTTAAAAGCAATCACAATTGCACTTGGAAAATCATAAGCTGAATTTATAGAATGATCTGTCAATATTTAAAAAAAATATAAATACTAAACGGTTTCACTGTACACCTTATGGATTTGGTTTTTTTCACTTTGGCAGCTGAGCTGATAATCACAGCTGAAAACCACCACAAACGAAGACGAAGTGATAGCGAATTTGTTGCTGTCGAGTTGTTGTGCTTTTTATTTACACAACGCTTGTTGTTGTTTTGTCAGCATAAATTCCAGGACTTGATATAAAACATAGCAACAATGTTGCTGGTATTATTTGTACAAATACCCATATTTGCTTATGTGCGTATTTACTCGTACGCATGGCTTGATATGTCTGTGCGTAGTCATTTTTTTCCTCTTATCGTTTTAAAAAGCAGCATATGAATACTGCTTGTTTGCTAGGGAAATTTTGCATTCCTTCTGCTCACGAAAATTCCTCATTCATTAGTTCTTATCATAGAGTTAGACTTCTACATATGTACGCAATATAAATTTGAATTCTTATTAACCTCTTTGTCATCATTGAGCTGCCAGACGGGAAAGCCATTTCCACAATTTAGGAACATTATCACCGTCAAGACTGCTTCCGTTTGCACCGGAACGGAGTTGTCAGCTTAATGTTTCGACATTCTGCAGCCTTAGCATGTTTTGCTGCAGTGCTGACAGATGTGTGCCCACATGTTTACGAGAATTGATAAGCAAATGAACATGCAATTCGTGAAAGTGAGGTTGGAACGAACGTTGGGAACTACTTTTTTTTCTTTTTCTGCTGTTAGTATGCTAGACTATACCACACTACTCACGCAAAGCGCAAACCGATTCAATAAATATTTTTTACCATACACGTACTAGATTGGTAAAAATTTTGTACTTCTTATATCAATTAATTTATGTTCGTTTGGCAACTATTTATTTAAGACATGAATAGTTTTTCTAAACATTTTTACCATGGAAAAAAATCATAAAGAATTTTGACTATTAAATGGAATCACAGCTATGAAATCATTCAAAATGTTGTAGAAGAGTTTTTGGGAGTCTTCTTTATCAGGAACATATTATAAATATTTGAGGGGCACAAAGCCTTCAATGAATGTCTACATTTGATGGAGTCATCGAAAAATTACCTCATGAGAGTCGTACGTTCAACTTTGCTAATGACGTAAACGTCATGTCAGAGAGATAACAGAGGATATCCATATGTGTTATAGATTGACTCAACATATTTTGATTAGTGTCTTGAATCTTTTTCGAAACCTACGTCCAAAAGAAGTCGAAGAGAGTTCGCAAAAGATATGCCTGACAACATAACTGAGGACCCTACTTTCAACAAACGCATCATTACTGGTGACTAGAATTGGGTTCAAAAATATGACGTTGCAACGGTTCAACAACTCTATGAATAGCACTCCAAAATGAACTGAAACCTACGGTCAACGTCGTTTATGCGTCGATTTATGGACATAAAGTTCATGGATTTGTCACCACGAGAAAGAGCAGTGATATTTTAGCATAACAGTGACTGACTTTTTGGTCAAACTCGAAAGCGTTCTTATTCGCTACCCTGGCCCCTTATGGCTCTATTATTTTCGAAACTTCAAAATCCGCTTCGGAGAACGGACCACGAGTCCCTTGAAAGTAATTAGCTGTGGACAACGAAGGTCGTCCTAGTGAAAGCTTATAAGAAATAAATGAAATTGGATTAAGCATTAGCTTAAAATAATCCTATTTTGCAGACGATAATACAGATTTATATTAAAGTAGTGAAAATATTTGATTTTGTGTCAGTCTGGGTCAAATTTGACTAGGCGGTAAAGAAATTATGGAAAGTTATTTCAAAAATCGCACAATGCAGATTAGTAAATAGCAGCATCTTAAAGTGACTTCTTAGGGTCCCTAGTATATCCTGAATAAGTTATTATTTTCTACATCGAAATCAGTCCTACCCCTTACTTTTATTAAGCAGAAGTCAATATCTGTCATCACGCACTCCTCTCTATTGACTTAGGCCAATAATTCTAAGAAGACAGCTACGGTGGTGAAACTTAGGATTTCTTTTAACGCACCTTGAGTAATAGCAGATCACTTTTTGTTGTATATTTGAACATGATACCTTATTTCAAGGCTAGACCACCACAAAAAGGTTCATACTAACTTCCGAACCGCTTAATATGAGCGGACCTGGGACCGCCAAAAATCAGTCTCAATTTAGCAATATTTTTCAGACCTCTCATTGAGATCATTAATAGCATTCGCAATATAGAATGATAGCCTCAAAACCAAGACAACAATGACAAGAACTACAACATAAACACGAGGGCCAAGGAAATATTTCCTGTCATCAAAGAAATAGTCGTCGCGTTCGCGACTTGGCTCCCACGTCACTGTCGACAACGACGTCTCGTGTTTTACGTGGGATCCTACCTGCGAAGGTTTAAATCCACGGTGCTCAGAAGCACAACGGATCAATACAATGCGTTGATCAGCGCCCTGAAAACTGGGACAGGTTTCCAGTACCAATCGGCGTGTGGCATGGACACACTAACCACCTTGGTAGGGCTCGAGGTCCATCTAAAACCTCTGCCGTACTTTGGGTCCGGCACCCGGTTGCAATGCAACTCCACATTTGAACTGACAAAGTCAGATCTTCCCGCGATTTGGGTTTTAACCACAGCCACCACGAATCTCCACAAAGGGCCAAACCCAATGAGCAGATTGGAGTTTTACCTCCAAGGGCATTACTGCTCCCCGTGGTACCAGGTTTAAGTCTCTGGTAAGACCCCATAACCGAAGTTACTGCCAGTTGAGTTTCCACACAACTCTGGACTGGCGGCCAGGATCTTAGTCGCCTCTTACGACAGGCATGCCTTACCACGGGTATATTCGGTTCCCCCCCTGCACCAAGGGGGTCCCCCCTACCCGTGTCGACAGTCATAACTTCGAAGTCATAGATAATTTCTTCTATTTTGGATCCAGCCTTAACACCAACAACAACGTTAGTCTCGAAATCCAACGCAGAGTAACTCTTGCCAACAGGTGCCACTTCGGGCTGCGTAGACAAATGAGAAGTAAAGTAGTCTCTCGCCAAACTCTATAAGTCACTCATTATTACAGTCGTGCTATTTGGTGGAGAGACATGGACGATGACAACATCTGATGAGTCGGTGTTACGAGTTTACTAGAGAAGGGTTCTGTGGAAGATTTATGGTCCTTTGCGCATTGGCCATGGCGAATACCGCTTTCGATGGAACGATGAGCATTGACATAGTTCAGCGAATTAAGAGGTAGCGGGTCGGCTGGCTAGGTCGTATCGTCCGAATGGATGAAAACACACCAGCTTTGAGAGTACTCGCCGGGAGAAGCAGAGGAAGGGGAAGACCTCCACTCCGTTGGAAAAAACCAGGTTGACCGAACTACACTTAGAATGTCCGATGGGTGAACTCGGCTATAACTGCGTAAGCGGTGACTACGCCAATAAATAAGAAGAAGAAGAACAACATAAGCACTTCATAACAAAATGAAATTAAAATAAAATAAATTAAAAATATTGAATATCCATCTAAAAAATCTTAAATTGTTTATGGTCTTCAAGACATTAGAATTCCAATGCAAATAGTTGACCTAGTGCCGTGCCGACACCCACAAACAGACACAATAAAATCCCCCAAATTGGCGTTGGTGCTGAAACGGAGAACTAAAAATGAGCAATTTCGTTGATTGCATTGCTCGTCGCCGCTGACTCTCGGGCTGGCATGTCAAAAATAATTACAACAAAAAATAGCCGTAACAACAAACAAACAAGTATTCTCATTTCGTGGCGCTGACAGCTGGAACCGGATAATTATGAGGAATAACAGAGCATAAACTAAACAATTTTTGGCAAAGAAACGAACGAAATCGTCAGCAGTGGCAACAACAGCTCCGCTGACCGTGGCGGCAACAGCGCAAGCGGCAGGGTGCCGAAAGCCGACAGTATGCCAAATTGGATGTAATTAAATTAGGAAAAGGCGCAAATACGCCGGACATCCGCAACGCGCCAAACACTAATATGATTAGCGCGCGAAAAAGCTTTTGGTGGTTTTAAGGATTTTTGTTTTTCGATTTTTTATCTCGCTAATATTTCGATTGTTTTGTTTGGCAAAATTTTTGCTCGAAGCTGAAAACTACAAAACAAAAATAAAATCTCATTTTCTAAGGCACAAAAGTTCAATGGAAAAAATGGAAAGTGATGTTAAAGAAGGAGCATGGAGTCGTGTGTAGAAGTTCGCGCAAGTGAGGAAAGTCCAATTCAGTTGGGGTTGTCTAGATACGATCCTTTTACAAATGGCTCAAGCAGCTTACGACTTTCGGTCTTTGACCAAGTATCCTCTGGGTAGCCAAAGAACATCCGCTTGATGGCTCTTAAGAGTTATGCGCTGGGTTTGGGACTCGCCAAGTAAAAATTATCAAAAGCGTCGGATGAGAGAACCCCTTTTGATGACGACCACTGCAAACGTATTAAGGATTACGAATTAGGGGCATGCACGTTGAATGTCCGGTCCTTTAAGTGGGAAGGTGCTGCTGCCCAGCTGGTTGATGTCCTCGTAAAAGTAAAGGCTGGCAGCCGTCCAAGAAATGTGATGGTCGGAACAAGGAAGAATAGGTAGTTGTGGCATTTACTACAGTGGCCATATAAAGGAGCGCAAATTCGGTATGGAATTCCTGGTGAGAGAGAGACTGCATCGCCGAGCGAGGAGGAACGTCTGGCCATAATCCGCATCAAAGTTCTTTAACATATCGCTGATTTGCGCCCACACTCCAAAGGAAAAGAAGGACGATGTGACCAAAAATGTCTTCTTTGAGTGCTTGGAGTGCACCTATAAGAGCTGTCCCCGCCACGATGTCACAATCATTCTTGATGACTTTAACGCCAAGGTGAATAAAAAGGTATCTTTGGCACAAAGGTCGGTAAATCTCCTTCGTCCAGGCCCGAAATATGTGGACCTGTCGTACTAGATTCCAGCATAGGAAAATTCATCGAGCGCGTTCCTGTCACCGGAACGAAAAGCCATCAACCAAATGGATCATGTGTGGTAGACAGAAGCACGTCTCTGAGAGAACTCATCAGCAACTCGGTATATGGGAACTGTGGGACGGCATTTCAAGCTCTTTACATAGAACTGCAAATGAAACCATTGGTTTTCGGACAAGGCAAAAGAACAGATGGTACATTCACTATTCTAAATGGTATTTGATGCAAAACCAAGGAATTATGGAAATGGTAAACATCTGTGTACAATTGTGATACTGTAACTGTAAATCACGCGCAATTTTGGTTCCTTCGATTCCGTTCCACCACTTACTGGAAGACTAAACGCCCAAAATATCAATCAAATAATGGAAATCGTCAAGTCCGACCATTTTGTTAGCACTGCTTCGATTGCTCGGGAGCTAGATATTGCTTAAGAAACCGTCTGGCACTAGTATTTAAATAAAACTGGATACAAAAAAAATCGTTCTATGAATCGGTCCCACACGAGTTAACGGAAAAAAACTATTGGACCGAATTTCCGTCTGGTTACGGCAAAATTGTTGTGTTTTTGGTTGGATTGTCACGAAATCATATACTACGAAGTATTCCCGACCGCCAAACTCTAAATTCGCCCCTATACTATCAGCAATTGGACCGTCTAAAGGAAGCCATTTTTCAGAAATGGACAGCTTTGGCCAATGAAATAAGTATTGTGAGCTGTCCTGTCCAGCCCAATCATGCCGATAATGACTTGCCAGAACTCTAGGAGATTGGTTAGGAACTTCATATGTATCCACCTCATAGTCCGGTCCAGGCATCAAGTGATATCTACCTGTTCTTTGCTATGGCGAATTATTTTACTAATCGGAAAATTGCTCAATAAGAAAGAACGTTTCTATATTTTATACCAAAAAAGTTTTACAACAACTTCTGATACAACAAATGTCTCACATCAATCTTTAAATCACCAATTGAATGATATATCAAAGGAATTTGTCTTATTCCATGTCTTAAATATTTAATTGCAAGAGTTGGAGGATTAAAAATTCAACGGAACTCCTGAATAAGCACATACTACGCAACTACATTCGCGTGTTAGCCCAAATATTGTTGCATAACTTTGCGTGCCTCCCGCAGTACACATATGCGGGTTATATACTGGCTGTATGCGTAATTTATCACGCCGCATTATTGGCAACACTGCACAACGCAATATTGCCAAACACGCCGAAAGCATATCAACTCCGCAAATGGCATGCCGACTGCGGTCGCCTCTAGTGAGCCTGGTTGGCGAGGTTACCATCTGTGTCGCAGTATGTGTTGAACGTCACGCATACGCCCCAGCGGCCCCACAGACAACCACACATGAGCGCTTCGACATAGGCATAGGTTATGCGCGGCAGACACGCGAGCACGCAGCGCCCGCTTCCATCGAGGTGTGACCCTTTACGCTAGCCTAGGGCTGTCTGGAGGCAATGCGCAAGCCGCCAACATTTTTCCTTACTTTACCGTTAGACACCATTGTGGGTCACTTGTTTGCTCTGAAAATCTGCTACTAAATGCAAATATGATAAATGGCGTTGAACTGCAAGGCAAATACTACTGCCTGCGTGCGTGTGTATGTGCATGTGCCAATGTGTGTGTGTGTCTCGTAAGTTACAAAGCCACTCGCTTCGAAGTGTTTGTAAATAAAGTAATTTATGAGCACAAGTGAGTAAGTGTGAGTGTATGTTTGAAGGTGTATGTTAAGATACTGCGAACACATGTTCTTCGTTGGTGTTTAGTCGTCCAATTCGCTTAAGAAGTGTCTCTCGTTGGAGGGTGGGAAATTATGAAAGTTTATAAGTAAAGTATTATTAAAGATTATAAGACAAAAGGTTCATCACTTTAACAGTGCCGTTATTTGTACTTAATCTTAGAGTAAAATTCCGTTTAAATTTTAAATAAGAAGGGTTGCCGGAGTCTCAAAATTTCAATTAATTTAAATAAATATTTTTCGATTTTCACAAGAAAAGTTTGTTCAACGTCAAAGTCCACTTTTGGTTACGTTAATAAACAAAATTATCTCATTCCCACAAGTCATTATTGAGAAGCCGTTATAACCGAACGAAAGGCAGATCAGTAGAAACTGCAATCCATACACTGGTATTTAATACCGAGAAGACTTTTAAATATAAGGAATACGATCTTGAAGCATTCCTGGACATTTCCGGAGCGTTCAGCGACATATCTACGAAAACTAGTATCCAGTGAATAGGTGTTGATCCTACAATACAACGCTGAACAGAAGCTTTCTGACCTCTAGAAGGATAAGCGCAGAATAGAACGACGCTAGAATAACCAAGGCAGTCTGTGGAGGTAGTCCACAAAGTGGAGTGCTATCTCCGTTTCTATGGCTATTAGTAGTGAATAAGCAGCTAAAGAACTTGGACGGCGAAGCCTCTAAGATAGTGGCATATGCGGACCACATTGCCATCTTAGTAACGAGTAGCTGTCTACAGACCATTAGCAGTATTATGACCACCACTCTCAATACAGTCCAGCCTAGGACATCGCAAGCGCGTCTGGGGAACCCGGAGAAAACGAATATGCTTATGTTCACAATAAAGCACAAAACTCCTCTATGGAGGTTCGCTCCAATAAATGGGAGACAGCTCTCTCTCTCTCAAAGACCGCACGAAGTGCTTTGGGGTAGTTTTGGATAGAAAACTGCTGGAAAGGCGCAAGTTGGAAGAAATAGTGAGAAAAGCTAGCAATGCTTTATATGTGTGTAGGCAGATGTTTGGCGCAACCTGGGGGCTCTATCCCTCTCTCATCCTCTGGTGCTATACAGATATTATAAGACCAATTCTGCTCTACTGTGCGTAGTATGGCGGACAGGCATACGGAAATCCACCTAGCGGAATCCAATGAAAAGGGTTCATAGGTTCGCTGCACAGCGTATAACGGAAGCTTTAAGAACAACTCCCACGGCGGCTGTTGTTATTCAACTTTCCACGTACTGACCTCTTCGCTGAAAACTGTGTAGCAAAATCGGCGGGTCAACTACTGGCTGCAGAAAAATTTACATATGGAACCTTCAGGCATAGCTCGGTGGGTAATGGCGGTTTAGCAAACACCGACTACATGATCCCACTTTTCAACTGGGATAGAAAGTTCAAAGTAAATATAGAAAAAGATGGCTGGCGTAAGGCATGTTAGCTTCGCGCAACACTGTAAACATTAAGGATGGCTCGAAAATGGACGATCTCAAGCTAAGGTTTTTGCTATTATGAAAGCCGCACAGCTGGCCTCTAAAGACCTGCAGGCGATTCCAGAGTCAACATCTACGCACAAAGCCAAGCAGCAATCAAGGCAGTAACCTCGTATCGGCCAGAAATGTCTTTAGAAGCAGGGCAGCAGTAAAAAGTGTTGCCAGAAGCTTCCAGAAAATTCACTTCTACTGGAGCCACGTCATAAAGACATCGAGTCAATGAAATAAAAGAAGACATTGCCAAGAATGGTGTACGGCTAACATCCGAAAACGTGATCAACATTGGGAAAACCATGTTTTGTCCTAACGACGATCTGGACAGAAGATGGTAAGAAGATCAAAATTCGATGAACGAGCTACCTGAGTATAAAACTACAAAACTCATGTGCAAAACACAAAATTCCTATTGGCACTGGATAGAAGGGACTGTAAGAACATGGTCGGAATACTAACTGGTCTGGTGGCGGCACACGTCAGCAGAATAGGGAATCGAGAATACTGCAGGAAATGTTTAAAGCAAGGCATTAGGAAAACAATGGAACATCTTGTGCACTTGTCCTACATTAGCAAGGCTGTGCTGTAAGTATCGGGGGTCCCCACGGTATGATACACTGGAGGAAGTATCGATAGTGAGGCCGCACAGTCTGTTAAAATTTGGGTCACGTTAGGACTCAGGTGTCCTTAAGGATGACTACTCCTCATGGATGAAGAAAATGGCTTCCTTTTGGTATCGCAAAGGACCAGAGCTGGTCCATGCGTGACTTATTGGCCTAACAGATTAAAAACCTGAACAATGAGCTTTTTACTAGTTTTAATGGCAAGATCGTAAAATTCAACTTTTTTTTTCAAAGTCTCATCATTTTATCAATTTATGATTTTTTCCTACCGTAGGTCATTTTACGGACAATATCTTCAAAGAAAAGTAGTCCGGGATTTATTTTTCACACTAGGTATAATAAAGTAAATATTGTGTCCATTTCATAACATTTTACTTCAGTTTTCTAAAAACTAACGATTTCACTAACCTCAAAAACCCATTCCACCGAAACACTACTCAACTAACACATCGTCTTAGAGCGTTCACTAATTGCAATATTTTATACACAGGATCAATTTGTTTTACTCTAAATGCACAATTAAATATAAATTGAAATGAAATAATAATGAAAATTCAAATGACCGATTAAAAATGCATTGAAAACATTCCGAGCGTCATTAAGAAAGACATTAAGCATTGCAAGCGGAGGTGGACGGACCAAGGAGAACGCTAAGAAGCACTCAGGCATGCAAATGGTCCAATGGATTGAGGTTTCTAGCAGCGAATAAACAATTTAGCGATTTCAATGCCAAGCTGGTGGACGGACAATGGCCGAGTGGAAGCGGAAGAAAAGCATTGCGGACACAATGGATCACTTGATTAGGTAATCAGGTGCAGGTAATTGGAAATTGATTGTGCATGCAAAACAATACTTGCGTCTAACAAGTGAACAATGCACATTGAAGCTATGCACACAAACACACACATACACAAACGTACAAGCACAAACTAAGCTAAAATAACAATTATATTGTACGTAGAAATATATAAGCTATAAATAATGGCAAGAAATGTAATTAGATTGAATCGCATTAATTTTGGTTAAGTGGCTAATCATTGTGCAAGTACCGTTATCTAGTCAC
Source organism: Bactrocera dorsalis (assembly GCF_023373825.1). NCBI lineage: Eukaryota > Metazoa > Arthropoda > Insecta > Diptera > Tephritidae > Bactrocera > Bactrocera dorsalis. The sequence continues at coordinate 50,792,976 of NC_064306.1, forward strand.
ATTCAAATATTTTATGTGGTTTTTGAGATTTTGCTGAAATACTTGAAATATTCTGTGGTGAAATATGCAAAGGTTTGTGGAGAATTTCTAATGAATATTTTAAGCTAAATTAGATATGCATTAGAGTGGAGCTAATTTTAGTGCAATTTAACATTCCGAGGAAAAATTACACAGTGTTGATATCAACCACTTTGTTTTGTATATTACTCCAAAAAATGGTCATTGGCTTTTGAAAACTCTCCATATTCCATATTCTCTTCGTATTCCCGAAACCCACAAAACTAAGTTTTCCAAAAATATATAATAATAATATTGAAGAATTAAGCCACACTTTTGGTACAGGAGCGCCATATTAGTACAGTTTCAACCAAGTTTACAAATTCCGAAAACTTAATTTCGCCCCTGTGGTTGACTTTACTCGTACACCATATAAACTGAAAAGCTTTCTGATTTGAAACCTGCATCTCATGTTGAATAAGCACGATCGCTTTAGACTAAATGGTGCTAGGAATATAGTTTTTGTACTAAAAACTTCTCAGATAGGTTTAATATTGCGTGAGTAAGAATTATTGTAGTACGGGTCAAAGGTGGACACCAGTAAAGAAAAGATTCTCCCTAAGCTTTCTTTTAATAAAGCCGAAAGCACAAGGCAGGTGCAATTTTAAATAATTTTTGTGGTCCTTATACATTAACAACCTGTTATACACAATTTTATATTTCTCGGACCCATCCGACGATTAGGACACGCTTTGGAAGGCAAATTGTCGTAAATATCAATAAAATAATAGAAGTCGTCGAAGCCCATCATCATCTAAGCACTATTTGCATTGCCCAGGAGCTAAGCATAGCATAGAAAAGCATTTGAAACCATTTAAATAAGGCTGGGTATAAAAAGGAGCTCCATATACCAAATTACCATCTACGCTGCTGAAGCGCAATAACGTTACTGATGTTGAAAAATGGGTTCCTTGTGGCACCTTCTAAAGAAAACGCATCGCGATGTAACGGCATAAATGTTGACGAAGCCAGGATTTATGAAAGGTTTTGCCATATGTTTATGGTGATTGACATGAAATAATGTCGCTTCCCTACTTTCAAAGTCCTAATTCTGACCTGCACTGTCAACGATTGGACCGTCTGAAGGAAACATTCACCCAGATGCGGCCAGCTTTAGTCAATACGAGGAAAAATTGTGTCCCGCCAAATCAACCAAAGGTCACATACATCAATAATGAGGCTTGGAGTTCGAAGAGCTTGAATGGGAGGTCCTTATCACCCACATGGCTTCGAATAATTAATGCCTGTCTTGAAAAATTTTCACCTAAAGAGAAACTTGTGCCCAAAAAATAAGGTCACATTGTATTTATTTTGAAAATTCTTTATTTATTCTTCCAAATCAATTTCATCCCCTTCAAAGTAGTCCCCTCCCGATGCAATACACTTATGCCAACGGATTTTCCAATCTTCGAAACACTGGTTGTAGTCACTTTCCGCGATAGCCTTCAGTTCCGTCTTCACTGCGGCTTGAAACTCCTCTATCGTATAAAAACGGTGTCCCCGGAGCGGTCTTTTGAGCTTGGTGAACAGCCAGAAGTCACACGGCGCCAGATCAGGTGAATACGGTGGTTGCGGAACGATATGGGTTGAGTTTTTGGCGAAATGATTACGAATTACGATACTGCCCTCGGTGGTGCATTATCGTGGTGTAAAAACCAAGAATTGTCTTTCCATAATTCCGACCTTTTTAGGCGGATAGCGTTACGCAAACGACACATAACGTTCAAATAATATTCGTTGTTGACTGTTTGACCGGTTGGAAGGAATTCATAATGCACAACACCACGACAATCGAAGAAAACAGTCAACATGACCTTGATTTTTGAGCGACTTGGGCGCGATTTCTTTGGTCTCAGCTCTCTTTTGGCACGATATTCGCTCGATTGATCGGTTGTTTCGGGGTCGTAAGTATAGATCCAAGTCTCATCGCCAGTTATAATGCATTTCATGACACCCTGGTAGTCGGAAAGCATCGTTTCAAACTGTTTTCCAAAAAATTCAATGTTTTCGGTACCAGTCGAGATTTGACGCGCTTGAGGCCCAAAACATCCTTCAAAATGGTATTGGCTGAGCCTTTCGATATGCCAACTTCATCAGCAAGGTCTCTAATTGTTAATCGACGGTTTTTCAACACCAAATCTTTGATTTGTTGAACGTGAGCTTCGTCGGTTGAGGTTGATGGTCGCCCTGGACGCTCTTCGTCTTCGACACGTTCACGGCCGGCTTGGAACTCACTATACCACACGTAAACATTTTTTTAGACATAGCCTCATCACCAAAGGATTTCTGCACCATCCTCAACGTATCCGCAGCAGAAAATTGATTCCATAAACAAAATTTAATGCAAATTCAGTCAATTTGTGAGATATACAACTGAAATTCAGACAGAATCTTTTCCTAACAATAGTTATTCTGTGTATCAAAAATGGCTTGAATCGGGTCAGTACTTCCCTGAGCCCCCATATACCTCATATAAAGATTTTCGAACTTCTACGTGACTTTATGCTGAGATTCCAAAATGGCTAAGATTCCAATCCTGTGGTTGACATTTTAATTTTTAGAAACGAAAATAAATTTAATTTTTTTTCAAAGTCATATTTCCTAAAAAAATGTCACAAGCTTATTAAAAATTTCTTTAGTCTCCTGCATTATTTTGCAATTTTTCCCATTATTTATAATCTTTACTTATACACAGCAGCATACACATTACACATAATATAGCAGTTTAATAAATATATTATACATAGAGGTATATTTCAATGAAAATTTATTCCTTTCTCATACCAAAGAATGGCTAACCGACATAGAGTGTAAAATATCACAAATAATTCAAGACCGCACTTCCATGGCCCACATCTACCTTGTATTTACTTAAACGCTGCCAACTCGCCCTCACATTTTCATGTTGTGTCACTCATTTGTTGGTTACGTATACGCCCCGGGCACCACAAACGCACCACAGACTCGTACGCAATTCATTCATAATTGAATTTACAGGCAAACACCAATTGCAACGCTCGCAAAAACTTTAATTTACATATGTACACTTATATATATGTATATAGTTGCATAATACATATACACTAGCTGTTGCAGTGTTGCAAGTATTTTTATGTGTGTGTGCAGTAAAACAATTAAATAACAACATTGTTTACAATAAAAATGACAGCTATAAAGTAAAGTGTTGGCAATTGACAGAAGTGGAATTACATTTGCACATCCGTGTGCGTACTTATGTATGCACGATGTGTCTCCGGCTGTGTGTGTATGCGTGTGCCATTAAAGTGACAATAAGCATCGTAATGAAATTGCCCGTCATCAGGTGGCTACATTTATGAGTTGCTGCTAGTTCATTGCTTCGCGGCGATGTGGAGCGGAAAGTGGAAAAATTAAATGCATATGTATATACATACGAAAATATATATCAATATTATATATGAGTTTAATTGTATTGCTTTAGGATGCAATGAATTAAAAACTAAAATTTTTGGACAGACATGCTATGGACCAACTATTGCAATTATTATTATCTTGATTTTCGAGAAGTCTTTGAGATTTTGAAGATGAATAATGCAGTACTAAACGTAACTTATTCCGAAACCATGAGAAGTGAGCAGGAGCTTCTTATCAAAGTTATAGATATGGGTTACTAAGTCGCCGAGCTTAGTCCTGACTTTTGTTGCACTGCTCACATACCATCTATGAAGTTATAAGAGGGAAAACCTCACTGGAGAAGATAGGCGGTGAGCTTTTCTACAGATGAAACTTAGCGAGAAGGATATTGTGGAGTAGTACACTGTCGGAGACTATCCACGATCTCCAGTTTTAGGCTTCCTGATCTGATCTGCTAGTAGTAGATCTGCTATTTTGGAGCACTGCCTCGCTCAGAGTGCTGATTATTCCCTCCAATAGTATGGCAGCGACATTATATTAGGCTTGAGCTCGCTGACTGTACGCTCAAGACCAGTGAAGATACAAGGGTATAGACTCTTTATCTCTAGCGTAGTACCTCTATGTATATAATTAGAGAGATTTGTGTGTCTGACCACAGCGATATTGCCAGAAACTGCAAGTCGGTTTTGCTTGCTAGAAGGTACTCTAAGATGTATAACTGCAGAATGAAAACGGGTAGAAACTCCGTTGCATTCTTGTGCTTCACTACTGTATCTTTGAGTCTCCGACCGACTAAGCAAAGGTTGGTCAACTACTATCAGCTGTGCAGTCGCAAGGTAAATCAAAAGAAATCTAGTGAACACTTCACTCTCAGTAAATTCGATCTTTTTATGGTTGTTGGAGTTCTAGCCGGACACCGACTGGGATTCATGCGATAAGATTGAACATTTCACCATATACCAGTTGCATCAGCTTTTCGGATAGTAGACATCCAATTGCAGGAGTTTTTCATCTAAACTGTAAGAGTGGTCCTTCTGCCATATAGAGGGATCAGACATCTAACCCAACCTATGGATATGGATGTGAGCAGATTCTACTTCCAAAAAAGTTCTCCGAACTGATTTGCACAAATTTGAGGGAACAGCTATGTATTAGGGTTACTGCTCCATTTCATCCGGTCCATTAAAGATTTTCCGCAAAATATTATCCATAAAAGATTCTGACATCCTCTTCTTCTGTCTGATGGACGAAGATATCGTCATTAACAGAGGTGGATGCGTGACTTGCATGAGGTAATTTTTCGTTTGTTGTCACGACTTTTCTAAATGCTTTGTGTCATTCAAATACTTATGATTAAGTAGACTTCCAAAAGACTCATTTTCAATGACTTCGTAGCCATCACTCCATAACCTTACAATCCTTTATTTGTCAAACATACACAAATTTACTAATGGAAACCAGGGTCTACAAATTGGTAAACACTGGCACAAAGTCAGCAAATATACTCTTTTGGAATATTATGTATTCATTTCATTATAAATACACCGGAAATTACTTTCCCGAATTTTAATGACAACAAACCGCCGCCAAACTAGATTTACTAAAACTTTGCGCTGACTAACTTCCACTCGCATCACTTAGCATAAACAACTTGCTTACCGACACAACACTTTCGTCCAATGCAGATTCCAAGCACACTAAGTTCCGAGTTCCGAGTGTGGCAAATGGTGGCCATGAGCTAAATGCATGTCGTCGCTGAAAAACGCTGCGGAGCACACCAAACACGCTGCATAATTCACGCTGCTTAGAAGAGAATGACAGCTACGCTACGCTTTTTGGCATAAGTTGTGTCAACATATGCGCTGCTGTGCTGTGTTTATCATAGAAAAGATTTTTTCGCGCTTTTCCACAACATTTTAGCGCTGTCACAGCATCTCTGTCATGTTTCTGAACCGCCAGCAATGCCACTACATATTCCGGTTGCTTATCGCTGCTTGCCGAGAGCGCGCTTTTCTTCCGGGAAATCGCGCGCTTGCCGTCCAAACGCTTATCAAGCGCCCGCATCCGCACCATTCTCATTCAGCGCAAGATTTTATGCATTTTCTAGTACTTGCGTTTTTCTTAGAACTGCTGCTGTTGTTGTTGTGGCGTTTGTCATGCACACGCTGGCACGCTGACACTGCCGCTGTCACCGCTGCTGCTGCTACTGTCATTATTGATGACAAGAAAATAAGCGCGCTGAGCTAAGTACGCTGCCGCGAGCGCTCTACCCTTCCTACGGCACACTTCCTAAGCAACTTCTTCTTCGTATTATGAGCGTCTTATTTCGGCTGCCACTGTTCCTTTTCTTCATCATTCTACAGCATTTGTCATTAAAAATCCATCTGCAGCATTTTCAAGTGCGCAAAGCAGCTGCTGAATCAGTCAAGTATACAAGATGAAGCAAAGCAAATTTTTCTACTTTCATAACTAACACTCTTCGATGTTACCCTGTAGGAAATGCCATAGTTCACTTATGATATCCAAAAGAAAACCTAATTTTGGTGTTTGTCTGAACTTTTGATCGCTTATCAACAATAGAGGTTGCTAAGTTAATCGATGGATCTGACTTGGACAGATCTTCGTCTTTTGTGTTATTCATAAACTCATAAAAGTGGATCACCAAATCCTCATCGGTCAACGAAGCATTTTATGCTTACGGCTTATATCAATTATCCCAGCAATTTCGCAAGCTTCACCAAAATCCAGGTGAGTCAAAGTCTTAGTTTGGCAAAATCCGGAAATAAGAAGGAAATTACAAGATGATTCCACCAGGATGACAGGATATCGCACAATTTCTGGTTGTTGATCAGCTGAGCTGCCAAAAGTTCAAGGGCAGAACACAACAAGATGCATATAGGAAAGCCGACTTCTAATCGAAAGAAATTGGGACTTTGCATTCTCTGGTGATTTCTCTGCGAGCTTGCACTCTTACAAGTCTAATATTGAATAAGCACACATTAGCAATAGATCATGTTTTCGATTAATGCACAAGAACTAGGCGCAAAAGAATCCTTAAAAAATTTTCTTTATAAATTTTAGGATTCATTTCCGTTGAATTTTATGGAAAATATACCGAATTGGTATTCTGTACAAAACATATATCACTTTCTCAAATCAATTCATATTTATATCCGACCAACAAATCTTTTGATTTCGCAGAATTTTCGGCAGCTATTCAAAGGTCCGACCTCTAGGCAGCCTATAATAAACCCTTAAACAAATTTATGTTAAGAAAGAGTATAAAAAACACTAAACCGCGCCCTTAGAAATACAATTCTTCACAAATAAAAGTAAGATCATTAAAGCTCTAAGGGTCAACCATATTGCTAAGCACTGTAGTATGAACAATAGTTATGTCAGACTTAACTAACTTATTAAAGTAAAGACAATTTGAAAGTTCGGGAGATAAATTGCAGAACTATATCTGATGAACCTCAAAGGTTTTGTAAAAGATAGATAAAGACCATTAGCCAGTCAGTTAATAAAATACACATAAAATAGTGAAGTCTCATTATTTCCTGACTGAAGTAACATCAAACCTTATAAAACACAGAGTCGGCAAAGGAGTAAAAAGATAATGATCAGGTTTCAAATAACAGTTGTTATTCTCAGTCCCACTCCCCTTTCAAATATACGATTTTCACTAACAAAACTATTCATCATATACAAGAACAGGAAGATATTACCTTGCCAAGTTTGGACTATAAGTTAGAAGCATAAGTACTTACCAATCAAGCACCCAGAGCTTCTGAGGAGTGCCAATCGTGTGACCTGATGAAGAGCAATATTTAAATGCTTTATCGTCAAATTATTTTATCAGATCGATCATGCGCTCAAAGGTCTTAGCATTGACTTGGACCAATATCTTGTTGCAGCCAAGATACGCACCCGCCTCTGTACAGAAAAAATCGCACATCAACAAATACATACAAGGAAGGTTCGACGTCGAGAAGCTGTAATCACAACAGACAGCCGAACGATTTTCTACTCGGCTTGCACTCCTGCTCTCTGAGAGCACTCGTCAATAACCCAGTATAGGGGAACTGTGGGACGGCATTTCAAGCTCCTTTCGTACAACTGCAACCGAAACCATTGGTTCTCAGAAAAGGCAGTTAGCAAGATGAGGAGTTTCGTGCCGCAGCAGAGAGAAAACAGACTTCCTACCTCGCAACGTACGTGCGGGATGGAATAGATACCAAGGGCTGAATAGGAAAGCGAGACGTATTTACTTAAATTATTGAGGGAACACTTCTTCACCCTGCTGAGTTGCAGTGAAAGCATAACATCAGGAGATGGTGAACCTGATTCCTCGATCGATGATAATAGAGCGAACGTTCCAATACCCGGCCAGGAAGAAGTTCGAATAGCAATTAGTCGTTTGAAGAAGAGCAACGGAGCATTCATTATAGAATATCGTCGGACGCCGAAGATTGGAATTTAACTGTGCTCTGCCCAATCCACAAAAAGGAAGACCTCACAATCTGCCCTAACTACCATGGGATAAACCTCCCCAACATCACATATAAGGTTCTATCAATCATACTGGCAAATCAGCTATCACCACATTTTTAACATACGCAAAATCTTAGAGAAGACCAGTAAAGGTAAGATCGACACACACCACCTCTTTACCGATTCTATAGCCGACTACGACAGCATGAAAAGGAACTGCCTCCATACCGCTATGTCTGAACTTGGTATCCCCGCAAAGCTAATACGGCTGTGTAAGCTGACGTTAGGATTGGGAAGCCGAGCCATACGATACCTAGCGACTTCTTCAATCTACTACTGGAGATTGTTTTTATTCGTGTTTTGATTTCATATGTAGATAAAAGTTTCGTTATACTTCTAGAAATTTTTACACTTTCCGAGAGTCAGTAAACAAAAAACCATATATCAGTTTACATGGGGCCTAAGTTTATATTCACAACGTGATATGTGTTATTTCAAATCTCTGTGTAGTATTCCAACTGGGTACCCGCAATCATAAAAGATTACCTGAGCTAAACGAATGTGATAATACCTTCAAGCATGCATTCTTGACATATATGCATATAATATAATATTATCACCAAAAAAGGATGCGAAATCGACAAATTTCATTCATTACTTCAACATATAAAATTCCTCTCGGATAAATGTCATTTATGAATGTGACATATAAACATGAACATGTATGCAAACGCTATAAGTCAGTAATCACACACTAAACCGCAATTTATTGAAAATCACATATACACACAAATACATGCGAATGAATTTACCGAATAGCTGAATAAGCTACGATAAATCTTTCAATAAATCAATCAACAAATATTTGGATATTTATATTTAAATTCCTTCAAATTAGCGCATTGTGCGTGTACAAACATATTTACGTTCAATAAAATTTGTCGTAATTTACAGATTTTTCGTTTTTTTTTGGTTTTTGGATTGTGCTTGGAGATTCTTTGCGGCGGCACGATATTGCATGCGGCACAACAATACAAGTAGAAAATTTGTTTGCTCTGCGCATTGAAAATTTGAAAATTTACATGCACACATAGCGACGTACATAAGTGTGTTTACTGTGCTGGTTAATTATACCTTACAATACCTGTACAATTTCTTGTAATCTCACATATGCTTGGTTGGAAAAATCAGAAAATTTTTCGTCATCGATTCAAAAAAAATCAATATTTGAAAATTTGTATACTTTTCGTGATTTTTCTTTTAATATTTATATAAAAAATAGTTTTTTAACATATCAAATTAAAAATGACCAGCAGCAACATTAACAAAATTATACGCAGCAATATCACATTAAAGGTGAGCAATAATGCACGGCAAAAAAATATAATTTTTGAAAAAATATTTTATAATTAATATATTGCGCTTTTCTACATTTCGATTTTTTTGCAATCGTCCAAATTCTGTGTGTCACTGTCGCTATAGCCGTGGATACTTTCGAAGAATACTTCTGAAATTGTCAACACCTGTATACAAAAAATTTACAAACAATCGCAAAACAACTTCAAGAATGGTGAGTTGAGTGAGAGGATTATGGTCCTAATGGAAAAAAATTTAAAAAATTGGGCATTTTAATTCATTATTTGTGACTTTTAATGGTTCCCAGGTTATGGTGTTCGATAAAAGTTGTGATATTAATTCAGAAGTTCACTGTAATTTTACGGAAAGATATATCAAGTGCCACAGAGTCTTCATTATTCTATCAGAAAAAGCTTGACAAAAGCTGTCAAAAGCTCTGATGAATGTGGTGAAACCTGGATATATTTCTAATACCAATGGTCTTTGGGATACGATTCCAAATCCGTTCCGATTATATAGATCCAACTGTCGTGGATTACTCTCAGTTGAGTTATTTTAAAGTTAAGAAAATAATGAGTTCTTTTAAGATCAGATTTTAGTTGTGTAAAGAGGATTAAAACACAGCGAATTATTACCTAGTGGTTCCTGGATCTTGAAGCATAAACCTTAGCTTATACCGAACTTATAAAAAACTCTTCCAATGTGATATGGTTCCGGAGTCAGCCAAATATTATCCGTAATCATATCACGTCTAGAGAACCACTAGTCCAGGATCTTTAAGTATAGACCTTAGCTCATACCAAACTCATTCCATATTCTCTAGATGTGATATGATTCCAGATTCATTCCGATTATGTATATCCAACTATTATGGATTATACGCTTTCTTAAGCTAGTGTAAAGGTAAGGAAATGGTCAGATCCTATAAGATCGGTTATTATTAGGTTATATGGGTTTACAAGTCTACGAAATACTATCTAGTGGTTTCAAGATCTTTATGTATAGAGCTGAGCTCATACCGAACCCATACTATAATCTCACTTGTGTTCGTTTGAAGTTGATTGACGAGGTTTAAAAATCAGCCGAATATTATCTAGTAGATCCAGGGTTTCGAAATATATTTCTTGTGGGATACGATTCCGGATCCGTTCCGTTGTTATCGTGAGTTATTTTAAAGTTAAGAAAATAATCAAATCTTTAAGATCAGATTTTAGTTGATTAACGAGTATTAAAAGTCAGCGAAATATTACCTAGTGATTCCAACATCATGAAGTATAGACCTTAGCTCTTATCGAACTCATACCATACTTCATCTTAAATTAGATTTAAGTTAATTGACGAGGATTAAAAGTCAGCGAAATATTATCTAGTGTATCCAGGGTTTCGAAATATAGACCTAAGCTCACACTAAACGAAAAGATAACCGATCGGGTAATTTTGATGCTCAAGAAATTAAAGAGTCTGAGAAAGTTAAAGTCAGCTCATCACAGAAGATCTCGGCTCGCGAAGTCTAAAAAATAAAAAAAAAATATATAACTCTTATCCACCTATCGTAGTAGACCCCAAATTAAATTTAGGTTGTTTACAACATTCATATATCGAGCTAATCTGCAGACAAAGTTTCTTAGTCATAAATCTTCTAATAAATTCTCCAAAACCTAAAACATAACCTAACCTCAATAGCTAAACTGAAAGATTCTAAACTTTACAACCCTTATATTAAAGCTATCCTTTGTGTCTTTAAGCAGTTTTCTTCAACGATACAAATCTTTCCGCTGAGTAAAAGTTCTTGTTTCAAAGATTCCCTATTATTTTACTTTCCTAATACTTTACGGCTTCAGTCAGATCATACAAAATATTCAACTGCAAGATCTGTGGACTAATTTTTCACTTAAAAGGTGAAGTAGAAAAGGCAAAGGTCGTAAAATCACCAAGCGAAGTCACCCAATCAAGTCTAAAGGCTTGTCTGAAGCCAAGCCAACTTTCCGCCTTGATGCCTGTTTACAAAGTTAATGATATTTTAGGGAGCTTCCTTACTCCATATCGATGTAGTATCAGGCCTTAGTTATAGAGGTAGAAAAATGATATAGTAGTCAAGGGCCGCGATAAGGGGTAGTATCCGTATGTATTTAAAAAAAAAAACAGTGCAGAAAAGAAAGATGTCTTTACAGTATTTTATGAAACGACTTAGGTCACATTGCCACACGAACTCAAGTTTCACTTCTGTAAACTTCCAGACCAGAATAAAATCGCAGCAGCGAAACCCGAGAACAGAGGACCCATTCGTGCGCTCAAAATGCAAGAGCGCACACGCGTACCGCTCAGTATAAATGTGACACGCAGCAAAAAGGGTGCTGCAGCGTCCAATGCAACAGGGACGGGTGGCGCTGCCGCGACAGCCGGTGCTAGTGGAGGGACTGGTGTTAACCCCGCAGGCGAACGGTTAGCCAGCAATGCGGCAGCAAATAATCGCCGTGGCGCCGTTGCAAATCTGTCTGCACATCGCAGATTGCTGAAATCTTCACCCAACTACAAGATTTATGGTTCACGACGCTTCGGTTCGAGTGCCAGCAGTTCGAATGCGAGCATCTTTCGGCGCAACGAAGAGCGACGCCGCACCTCTACACAAACCGCGCAATTAAACTATTTACTACGCACATATGCAACGCAAGCGAAAGAACGTAAAGCTTTCGCTACGAACTCGATTATGCCGAAGTTCATGGTATCGGCGCGAAATCAGCACATGGCTGCACGCGCAACCACGGAATCGCTACCAGCACATGTAATACAAACCACATCGGCCATACAGCGTGATCTGATGCCCGTCAATAGTATGATAAAAGATCGCATTGCACTCGGTCGCACACGTTCCAACAAAATGGCGCTACAAAAGCCGAAAAGCCAAGATCCCATGAGCGGTTGGCATCATCCGCCATCGCAGGAACTCTTCCAGTCACGTTTCAATCAGCGCGGCATCGCCAACACCGAACTGCAGGAACAATATCGACGCATGAAGACCGCCAGTAAGATGCGTCAGTTCGAACAGTTGCGTCAAATGGAAAAACGTAATGCCATTTTGGGTAATGTGGGCAAGAAACCGGCACGTCAACATGTCTTAGAAGAGTTCGAGAACAAAATGAAGATTCCGACGTCGAACAAATCACCACATCAGGCTGTACGCCATCAGACGCCTCAGTTCGAACACTCATATCTGGCACGTGTCACACGTCAGCAACAAAACGGTCTAGTGGATACGGAAACAACGGCTTTACAAACCGTTAGCGATGCAGCATCGACGCCTACAAGCCCTACGACGGCATCTCAGGCGGCGAGCGCCGCGCAAAACACCGCCTCAACAGCGGTACAAACAATGGGCGAAATGGGTTATGCAACGAATGAAGTATCCACACTCAACGCCGCTGGAGCCGCGAACAACAGTACGCCAGATGCGCCATTAAGTCTGCCGATGCCTGAAATTCCCGAACCGGATGGTTCGGTAACCGTACAAATCAATTCGCCGCTGGCGATCACCAAGAAGTCACCTACATCACAATGGGCAGGCAAGGCTCCGCAACACCAATACACAATGCGTTTCAACCATAGCACGCATTTAAAAAAATTTTGAGAGTGCGAATGAAGAGTGTTCTTCGATAAAATACCCCTTTCTGGATGTGTAAGATCAAGAGATCCTTTTAGGAAGTGTAAGACGATAATTAACGAATAATAGGCTATGAATAAATACATATGTACATCGGTATATATGTAAGTAGGTGAATAGAAGAACGTAGAGAAAGAGAAGGACCGTAGCGTAGCGTGGAAGGCTCAGGAAAAAGACCAAGAATCAAAAACCAATGTAAAGATACATATGGAGTCCTGCGATATGATAACGGTAAAGTAATAAACTTTTGTCAGTATTGCTGTCGCGGTCACTAATTGTGTATTTTTCTCTCTTCCAGCGCTCGCATTGTTCTCACTCTCTTCTCTAATGTTGGCTCAGCAATTTGTTATGCGTAAATTTTCCATTGAAAAAAAGCAGACGATATAAATTAATTGTTCTCCATTTGGTTATTTATTTATTTTAATTTTTGGGTGCGATAGTCATGGAGTAATGTTAGTAAGAATGTGCTCAGGCTGATCTTTTGAAATGTTAACGAAAAATTATTATACTTACATTTGATATAATTGCCGTAAATTGATATGTGTTGTTGCAGTGATTATAATGATTAAATATAATCATACGATTACAAAAGTGGTTCAAATTATGTTCGTTTTTATTTTTAAGCTGCCACAAATATTTCTCTAACGGAAGCAAGTTTGTAAATTGGCTCCTGAAAAAATATATAAAAAATACAAAATGATAAAAAAATATATAATTTAAAAATTTATTATAAAAGTTAAATCAGTCTGAACTTTATTTCAATATAAATAAATGTTGAGCCAATTTATTGGGGAATACAAACAGGGTATTAAACGTTTCAATTTTCACTCACACCCGCGCGAGGGTTTAAAATGAAAAACACAGTGTTTTGATGAAAAGCACAATATATTTAAGCAGAAAAGTCTTAAGGGAGAAGAAAGATGTTCCTCTATTTCTTAGCTGAAAGAATCTAAGCATTTCTAAAACACTAAGTTAGGTAGATAGGCTGATTTCTCAACAGGCCACGAATAATTCCACTTGGATAGATAGAGACCCTTGTACGTTGTGATGACCAGGACTCATACGGATGGATCGAAAATACCGTTCTAAACGCTAAGTAAAACAAATTTTCTCTAAAACTGTTAGATTATGACTAATTTCTATATAGGTCAGTGATAGACTAGACGTGTACACTCTCATAAAAGATTCTAAAGGCTTTGTGTTGCTCAGAACTATTGCTCTCACGGAACATACGCTAGATATCAGTTCTCTTTGCAACTCTTTTATTCAGTTTCTAACAGTTTGGCGTTTTTTGCAAATCTAATGTTAATTTTTCGTCATTCCACTTTAGGAATACCAGGTTAATGAGAAAAATTTAGTATTAATCTAAGACTAAACCGAACCGAAAACTTCATTCCGATGATTCAGTTTCTATGGCAGCTATATGCTATATTATTGCCTTAGACAATACTTCTGTAATCAAATTAAAAGGTGAACTATTTATGTCCATTTCTTCTTCTTCAAAATAATCTCCTCCTTCTGCAGTACACTTATGCCAACGAATTTTCCAGTCATCATAGCACTTGAAAAATTCTTCCCTCGTCCATCAGAGCCTTCTTCGATTCACCTTTTATATACTCAATTGAGTAAAATGGTGTTATGTGAAGTTGCTGATTAGCCATAATCGATCGATCTGGCAAAGGCATCATATATGATATGCTGTTTGTAACGTTCCGAAATCAAAGCGTTGACAAAGAAAAATCAATAATCTGCGGGAGACAAACTAAACGCGAACATTTATGCGTGAGAAGTTGTGAAGAATACTACAGGATCTCAGTCTCCATTCCTCTGTTACAATGGGCGAAAATTTGAAGAAGCGCTTTTCTAGAGAAATATTGGATGGATTTCAACTGAGTTTCCTGCTTCCAGAAAAAGTATGTGCTTTGAAAACCAAATCTTTTTGACTGCTTGATAGATCGATTCAAAGTCTTTATGTCATAATGACAGCGTCGTGAATTTGAAGCTCAAAGGTGAACTTGACCACTGGCACTGGCATTGGGGGCAGAAGCAGAAGTCAAAAGACAACAAGTTACCGATTAATGTATTGGAAACGTAGAAGAACTGCTATGTAGACCTATACTCCATAATTCATAATTTTTTTCGCATATTCTGTATACTTTCTGTGATGAATGCGAGCTACGAACGCTCTTTTTCGACACTTCGCGGCATGAAAACGTCACTGAGGACGAACATGCTTCAAATAGATTGATCGGCCTGGAGTTGCTTCTCAAGCATCATGACATTGTAGTCACTACAGAGAGAGTTCTCGAAACTTTGCCCACATTGTTTTGTCTATTCAATACACGAACTGACTAAAGTATTATACATTGCAATCAAGCTTGTCACCCTCCCGTTTACGATTTATAATGTGTTTTTTTTTTTTTTAATTTAATAGGTTTTGATATTGGAAGGTCGATTTGAAGTTTTTCCTCCATGATATTAAACTGTATAAAAACTAATATATTTAATACAATTTAATAATCTTCATGTTTAAAGTAAATGTTTATGACGGCTCTAGGATAGTGGCTAACCAAATGGAACATTGGCTTCAATATTGAGAAATCCATACAACTGGTGTACTATATACCCTCAATCACGAAATATATCCATAAATGGTCTCCCCATAGTTCTATGAAATTTGGATTTGTCGCCCCATATGAAGACTTTAAGTTATTCAGGTCAGTAGCAGCAAGAGTCACTAAAACGGACGACTTTTATAAAACGCTTGCAAGCATTTTACTTGTCTTTATTTAAGGGCAGAAGAAACATTTCTCAGATAATGCTTTCGACATTAAAGAGCTCATTAGCTAATAACAGTCAGATTATCGTTTTCCTTTTAAATTTAAAATTTTAAAGCAATAACCTGCATTGCTATCAACTCTCGCTTTCCACTGCTAATACTCTAACCTTCTGACTGCAGACTCACAGCACAAACAAGCAAATGATGAATGTGCGTAACTCTTTACTTTGCTGATTTTGATTAGATAGCTGCGCTCAAGAGGATTGATTTTTTTACTCGCTCGCTGATCTTGGAAATGTAAATATTTTGACACGAAAAAGGCGCGTCTGTTAACGCAATTTGCTCTCGTGTTGACTTTTTAAATTTCATTCCAACATTTGCTGGCAGACAGACATATATATATGTACATATATATATCTACAGTTGTAAGAGCTATCTACTGAATGTAAATCTGCGTTAGAAGATGAGATATGTATGATATATTTACATGCACACATACATACATATATGCTACTTCTTCGAGGAAACACATTTTGCAGGAGTGTGGAAGAACATGTACTAAATCAGATATTTTCATGTTGACATACAGCCATATGTAAAACTGCGAGTACGTTATCTGTGTGCTTTGCTTCTTCTTCTTAATTGGCGTAGACACCGCTTACGCGATTATAGCCGAGTTAACAACCGCGCGCCAGTCGTTTCTTCTTTTCGCTACGTGGCGCCAATTGGATATTCCAAGCGAAGCCAGGTCCTTCTCCACTTGGTCCTTCCAACGGAGTGGAGGTCTTCCTCTTCCTCTGCTTCCCCCGGCGGGTACTGCGTCGAATACTTTCAGAGCTGGAGTGTTTTCATCCATCCGGACAACATGACCTAGCCAGCGTAGCCGCTGTCTTTTAATTCGCTGAACTATGTCAATGTCGTCGTATATCTCGTACAGCTCATCGTTCCATCGAATGCGATATTCGCCGTGGCCAACGCGCAAAGGACCATAAATCTTTCGCAGAATTTTTCTCTCGAAAACTCGCAACGTCGACTCATCCGCTGTTGACATCGTCCAAGCCTCTGCACCATATAGCAGGACGGGGATTATGAGAGACTTATAGAGTTTGGTTTTTGTCTGTCGAGAGAGGACTTTGCTTCTCAATTGCCTACTCAGTCCGAAGTAGCACCTGTTGGCAAGAGTTATCCTGCGTTGGATTTCTAGGCTGACATTGTTGGTGGTGTTTACGCTGGTTCCAAGATAGACGAAATTATCTACAACTTCAAAGTTTTGACTGTCAACAGTGACGTGAGTGCCAAGTCGCGAGTGCGACGACTGTTTGTTTGATGACAGGAGATATTTCGTCTTGCCCTCGTTCACTGCCAGACCCATTCGTTTTGCTTCCTTGTCCAGTCTGGAGAAAGCAGAACTAACGGCGCGGGTGTTGAGGCCGATGATATCAATATCATCGGCATACGCCAGCAGCTGTACACTCTTATAGAAGATTGTACCCGCTCGATTAAGTTCTGCAGCTCGAACTATTTTCTCCAGCAGCAGATTGAAAAAGTCGCACGATAGGGAGTCGCCTTGTCTGAAACCTCGTTTGGTATCGAACGGCTCGGAGAGGTTCATCCCGATTCTGACGGAGCTTCTGGTGCCGCTCAACGTCAGTTTACACAGCCGTATCAGTTTTGCGGGGATACCAAATTCAGACATCGCGGCATAAAGGCAGCCCCTTTTCGTGCTGTCGAAAGCAGCTTTGAAATCGACGAAGAGGTGGTGTGTGTCGATTCTCCTTTCACGGGTCTTTTCCAAGATTTGGCGCATGGTGAATATCTGGTCAGTTGTTGATTTGCCAGGTCTAAAGCCACACTGATAAGGTCCAATCAGTTCGTTGACGGTGGGCTTTAATCTTTCACACAATACGCTCGATAGAACCTTATATGCGATGTTGAGGAGGCTAATCCCACGGTAGTTGGCGCAGATTGTGGGGTCTCCTTTTTTATGGATTGGGCATAGCACACTTAAATTCCAGTCGTTGGGCATGCTTTCGTCCGACCATATTTTACAAAGAAGCTGATGCATGCTCCTTATCAGTTCTTCGCCGCCGTGTTTGAATAGCTCGGCCGGCAATCCATCGGCCCCTGCCGCTTTGTTGTTCTTCAGGCGGGTGATTGCTATTCGAACTTCTTCATGGTCGGGTAATGGAACGTCTGCTCCATCGTCATCGATTGGGGAATCGGGTTCGCCTTCTCCCGGTGTTGTGCTTTCACTGCCATTCAGCAGGCTAGAGAAGTGTTCCCTCCATAATTTAAGTATGCTCTGGGCATCGGTAACTAGATCACCTTTTGGGGGTTCTACAAGAGTATGCTCCGGTCTTGAAACCTTCTGTAAGCCGCCGCATCTTTTCGTAGAATTTTCGAGCATTACCCCTGTCGGCCAGCTTATCGAGCTGTTCATACTCACGCATTTCGGCCTCTTTCTTCTTCTGTCTGCAAATGCGTCTCGCTTCCCTCTTCAACTCTCGGTATCTATCCCATCCCGCACGTGTTGTGGTCGATCGTAACGTTGCGAGGTAGGCAGCCTGTTTTCTCTCCGCTGCGACACGGCACTCCTCGTCGTACCAGCTGTTCTTTTGCACTTTCCGAAAACCAATGGTTTCGGTTGCAGCTGTACGTAAGGAGTTTGAAATGCCGTCCCACAGTTCCCTTATACCGAATTGTTGATGAGTGCTCTCAGAGAGCAGGAGTGCAAGCCGAGTAGAAAAACGTTCGGCTGTCTGTTGTGATTGCAGCTTCTCGACGTCGAACCTTCCTTGTGTTTGTTGGCGTGCGTTTTTTGCTGCACAGAGGCGGGTGCGAATTTTGGCTGCAACAATATAGTGGTCCGAGTCGATGTTAGGACCTCGGAGCGCACGCACATCTAAAACACTGGAGACGTGTCTTCCGTCTATCACAACATGATCGATCTGGTTGGTGGTTTTTCGATCCGGAGACAGCCAGGTAGCTTGATGTATCTTCTTATGCTGGAATCTAGTACTACAGATAACCATATTTCGGGCCCCGGCGAAGTCGATCAGCCTCAACCCATTTGGGGATGTTTCGTCGTGGAGGCTGAATTTACCGACCGTAGTGCCAAAGATACCTTCTTTGCCCACCCTGGCGTTAAAGTCGCCAAGCACGATTTTGACATCGTGGCGGGGGCATCTCTCATACGTGCGCTCCAAGCACTCATAAAAGTCATCTTTGGTCACATCGTCCTTCTCTTCCGTCGGGGCGTGGGCGCAAATCAGCGATATGTTGAAGAACCTCGCTTTGATGCGGATTGTGGCTAGACGTTCATTCACCGCAGTGAATGATAGTACTCGGCGACGGAGTCTCTCTCCCACCACGAATCCAACACCAAACTTGCGCTCCTTTATATGGCCACTGTAGTAAATGTCACAAGGACCTACTCGTCTCTGTCCTTGTCCCGTCCATCGCATTTCTTGGACGGCGGTGATGTCAGCCTTTATTTTCACGAGGACATCAACCAGCTGGGCAGCGGCACCTTCCCAATTAAGGGACCGGACATTCCAGGTGCATGCCCTCAATTCGTAGTCCTTATTTCGTTTGCCATGGTCGTCATCAAAAGGGGGGTCACTCATCCGAGGCTTGTTGTTAATATTCGCTGGGGGTGTTTTTTTACGTGGCGGGTCCCAAACCCAGCGCACAACCCTATGCAGGGGATGTTTCGCCTTCTCACGTTAGCTCGCCTTCAAACGGATGTTCTTAGGCTACCCAGAGGATACTTGGTCAAAGACCGGAAGTCGTGAGCTGCTTGAGTCATATGCAAAAGAATCGTTTCTGGCCACTCCCAAGTGAATGGCGATCAGAGAACTTTCCTCACTTGCGTGAACTTCTACACATGACTCCATGTGTGCATGTGCTTTGCTTGCTTAAGTGATTTTTAATGATTATGTATGCCTGTAATCGTACTTGACAAGTTATACGAAACGAGTAAAAAATGGTACTTAAATTTTAGAAAAAAAAATTTAGAAGAACTTTAAGTCGTTCAAATTGAGCTTCGAAAACAATTTAGTCGATTTTGTTTAGCGATGCCTTAAACATTTTATTTATACTTATAAAAAGTGATCCATTTCGAGGTTCCCTACCATTTTAAAGAAAAAGCACAGAAACTTCATATCTAATGAGGAATGTTTATTACATTCTTTGGTATTTATTATTCGAAGATTATCTCTTTCAAATGTTGGCCGTGGCTACATCTCATATGGTCCATTCGTTGAGTCCAATTTTAGATGACTCGTTCGAGCTTTTCGACTGGTAACTGGCGAATGACACGCATGATTTTTTGCTCTAAAGAATGAATCGAAGTGAAATTGTCCGCATAGACTTTAGACTTTACATATCCCTACAGAAGAAAGTCTAACGGGCTGATATCACACGATCTTGGTGGCCAATGGACCAGCCCAAAACATGAAACTATCTGCTCATCGAAGCATTCTCTCCATAAACCCATTATTTGATGCGATGTGTGGGAAGTGGCGCCGTCTTGTTGAAACCGAATGTCGCCGAGATCACGAGCTTCAATTTTTCGCATCAATTAGTCGGTTATCGTGGCGCGCCAACGATTACCATTGAAGATTTTCACAGGCATCATTTTTGCAGAAATATGGACCACTGGCCCACAAACCGTTTTTTTTCTAGATGAAATGGCAGCTCTGGAGAGTCTTCAGAATTCTCTTGGTCTCAAATACGGCAATTTTGCTTGTTTACATAGCCATTGAGCCAGAAATGGGCTTCATCGCTGAACAAAATTGAGTTCGCGATCTGTTATCATCAGTTTTATCAAAAGCAAAAGCCATATAAAAAAAAATTGGAGGATATAGTGCTTGAAAATCGTCAGGCAAGTGTTAGACAGATGGCAAGAGAGCTCCAAATCTCTCGTGAGGCCGCTCGAATGTTTTTGGTGAACATTTTGACTATTAAACGCATTCTTGCTCGACTCATCCCGTTAAAGCTGAACTTTTTTCAAAAATAATGCCGTAAACAGGTCTTTTTAGACATGCTTGATCGTGCGAATTCCGATCCCACATTCATTGAGAGATGAGACATGGATTTATGAGTTTGACATGCAAACAAGTCAACAAGGAGATGCTCATTGTCTTTTTTCAATATTCGTAGTTTAGTACATCATGAAATTGTTCCGAAGGAACAAAAGGTGAACATCCGTCGAAAGCGGCCAGAATTGTGGGAGAAGCATTGGAGCATGGATTTTACACGACGATAATGCACCATCGCATCGAGCCACGATCATGAGATATTAGAAACTACTCAAAAAATTTGAGGATTCAGTAGACCACCTTACATTTTTAACTAAATTTCATCACTGAAACTATATAATAATATTCAATCAAGTGCAGTAACATAAAACAATCAATAAAACATAATTTCAAACTTAATAAATGAGCAAAATCGGCTTGCAACCGCACCTCTTCCCGATATAATTCCATTATCAGTACCAACATCTGACGTTACAAAACCTTTCTCACGCATCAAGTTATCGTAATAAAATATATTAATAAACTATATAGCAAAATTAAAAACAGACAAATAACTGTAAAATTCATCTTTTATTGTATTACAAGTAAAATAGAAACGAGGTTATAGCATAATAAAGCATTATGAAACTCCACCCAACCTCGGATATGTTTCAAAAACACACATACATAAGCATATGTTTGTGATTGCACGACCCTTGATTGTTGCTCTCATGAACATAGTTGCGGTTCTTCTCTAACTGTAAAGAGCCATCAACCTTTGTGCCAAACAAACAAGCAAGCCAACAGAGTGATGGACAAAAGAGCTCTATTTCATCCGCAAAAATCCTTCACATATGAATTTCGTACGACGAGACTTAAAAGCAATTCCACTTTTATGGTGTCAAATCAAATGAAATGAAAACTTAAAATGACCACATAAGTGTGGAAGGACGCTGTAGTACCAGCAGCAGCAGCAGCAAGAAATCCGAGCAAGCTGCAACACTAATACAAAGAGCGTTTAAATGTCATTTGTCACTGGGAAGGAGAGCTGCAATCAGACAAAGTACTGACGTGTATACCCTACAGAGTAGGAAAAATATACATTTTATTTATATATTTTCGATTTTTAATATCAAATTGGAAAAATAATTGAAGTAGCTTGCATGTAACTAGTTCAGGGCTAGTTAGAGTTACTTGTATACTATAATTGGCAGGCTTTTGTGCGGTTTTCAGCTGAACTGCTTCATTTTCAATGGTCAATATTTATTTTTTTTAGATAAATGATGTTCTTTAGTTTCGATATATAATATAAAATCGTTGGTAAAAATTACAAACTAGTTCCAATGTAACAGGTTTAAGTTTAATTAGAAACTAGTTTATTTTCAAGTGATCAAAAGTACTTTGGGTCTCGCACACGGTTGCAATCCAGCTCCACACATTCAGCTGACAAAGTGTCTTCCCGCATTCAGGTTGATTCTCCCCGAGGGACCAGTCCGCATGAGCAGATTGGAGCGAACTCCAAGAGCTCCTGCTTTCTGTGGTACCAAAATAAAGTCTCCTGTCAGACATCGTAGCTGAAACTACTGCCAATTGGGCTCCTATACTGTTATAGGCTGGTTTCCAGGGGTTGGACCCAGTTCGCTGCACGCAAATATTATTTAAACAAGAAGATAACCCTAATACCCAGTTAAACGCTTTCGCTGCCTAAAAAATTCAAGCGCAAACGACCCGAATTGTTCGGCATTCCGACTAGTGGAGTTCACACCGCTAATATCTAAATGTCCTATCAGTCCAGCTAATCCCCATACCACACAGATCCCTAATGTCCGACTCTATCGGGCATTCTGCAAAAACTATGCCAAGGACATATTGACATTTTAACTAATTCTCTCATTCTGCATATAAAACCATGTTTTCTGAATACAGTGTTCTTTACAGAACCCATACTGCCTAACCGACCTTATACCCCGGGTTAGCACCAGAAGCCGTTCCACCATAACTCTTTCCAGCACTTTTCCATGTGCTGGAAGGAGACTCATGCCCAATGAGGACGGGAATCGCTCCTGATCTTATCAGCGGTCTTCAGGAGAGGAACGACCTAGCATTTTTCCATTCGCGCAGAAAATATCCCTTCCAGACGCACTTATTATTATAAATGGCCTTCAGGTATTACGGATTGTATGGACAATATCTTTTGGTGAGAACTTTTAAAGGCTTCAACCAATAAAACTGATATTTTATTAAGAACAAATGTGAATAATTGATAGTCTGAACTAAAATAACTTGAAATAAGGGTTGTAAGCCGACGATAACCTAACTTTTTCCATACCTAAGCCGTAATACAGTATTTAAGTTCTAAAGAGTATAAACGTATTTTAGCAGTAAGTTTTGAGAGACTATTTCAGATAATAATTGTAAAGTGTCAAATCTAAACGCAAAAAAAAAAATGATCGCTGAAACATTCTTTTTCGTGTTGGGTATAATAAACCTACGTACGGTTGATACATATCTATCAGTAAGTAATTTTTTATTATTTTCGTACATTTACAGACGACAAATATTATTCTAAATAACATAAAAATACTAAATACACATATATTTATGCAAGAAAGGTCAACTGTGCTTGTCCAAACGGCTTGCATGGATTTGGCGTTGAGCTTTCGCCTAAAAGTGCATATCTTTCGAAACAATGCGTGTGCTTTGAACTCAAAATCTCAGATGAGTGAATGAATAAATAGTAGTATGTCTGGTTTGTTATACGTTTTTTACCGTTATGTGTGCATGCTCGTTCAATGACATATGTACCTAAATACAAACGCATGTGTGTCAGGCAATTTTACAAAATATTTGTGCTTTCGAATCCTTTTCATTTCAATTTATTTGCTTAAGATTTGTGGTCTTAAAGGGATTTTCATTAGCACCTCTTAGCCAAATGAATAAAGAGCAATGTGTAAATATATATATATGTATATAAATTGTAAAATGTTATATAAATAACAGGAGCTTATTAAGTTAACTATTAAAAGCTCAAAAGCTTTGCAATTGTAATTGTGTAGAAAAGAGATGTTTTCACGTTAAAATAGTAATAGAAAAATTCTTCATGATTTCAACTTTATGTAAGTTTATGCTAACGATTGTAGGGTTTATATATCATTCCTTTTAAAATGTAATAGTCGGTTTGTGCGGACCATATTCCATTCAAGCCACGTTTGCCTACTTATTGAGCTAGTCAGGGATTAAGTCCACCGAGGCTCAGCTAAATGTATGTATAACATATATGTCGACTAGATACTTACAAGTAGCCAGAAGAATAGAAATTCGCTGCTTTCGGAGTACAATTGTAGGGAGGTATCAGATCTGGTCAATTCCACTGCTTCACAGTTTCCTGGGATATCACTATATCCTGGGTCGCATTACGAAATTTTACTAACAACACAAAATCTTGCGAAAATCTAAGATAAATAATAAAGTGTAACATAAATAAAAAAATAAAAAAATGTATGTACATACATACATATATGTATATAGTATATGCTTTTTGTGGACCGAAAACACTAGACGACCTGTTTCTGTAGAATTTCATTGTCTCGGTGTCGATATTCGTCAATTAAGTTGGATATCAATTGAAAGCAGACGTTTGTGATGCAGTATTTTTATACAGTTTCATGGCCAACTATTTTTGATACAAAAAGAATATAGTTTTTATATATTTTATTTGTATAGATAAGGAGATATGTATGTATGTACATTGTACATATACACATAGGTATGTACATAGAAATGTATAAATAAAGGTCTGTATAGCAAAACTATGTCAGGCAAAATTGGATGTGAGATGCGACCGATGGCATTAAAGAATCGCGTTTAATATTTTTTCCTTCATACGTATATACATATATATATGGTATATACATATGTATTTATATGCACATATACTATATTTATGATATATAAAGCCTTAAAAAATGCGAGGGTAGTCACTTAAGTCAACGAAATCTTAGTACATGGGCTGAAAAGTATTTTACTTGAGCCAGAAACATCAGAAAAATTCGTGAAAATTCATGAAATTATATTGGATAATATAGAGAAATACAACTTAGAGAATTAGCTCACGGCAATTCATATCTATCAGGCAATTTTTACAAAGCACAAAAAACATTAACACTTCGACAGCTAGCTTATGATACGACCAATAAATGGAAGCAATTATGCCATAGTCTATTCCAGCAACACTGTAAATTCCAGGGTTTCTACCCAGCGATGGTTTCCTTTTTCTCAGATTCAAAAATTGTTTCGCTCAAAAAGATTTTACACAAATAAGGAGATCAAAATAAAAACATACTTCTATTTTTAAGACCTTGAAAATTAAATCTAATGAGAGGGTTACGAAATGTTGAGGAACCATTTCAACAAATTTGTCACTGTAGATGGAGGCTATATCGAAGAATGAAGCGTTCTTTCATTGATCAACCACAATCTTAAAGAATATTTTGGAAGCTAGTTTCTACTTGACAGCATTTGATTAAATAAGTAACTTGGTTTCATCACAGTATCATCCCAATTTTTCATTTGTTTTTCCCTCTTCGCGAAATTAAAACTAAATCACACCTTCAAAGAGGGTTTTCCTAACTTCAGTTATAGCTATGGGAGCTTTTTTGCCTTCACAAATGGCAGTATGTAGTAGTCCTAGCGCTAACACTACCCTACTCGCTCATAAAAACCTAAACTAACCTACCCTAAATTTAAAAAGCTTTAATTGAGGGTCGGGTAATCGTGCAAAATATGCGCGTGATAAATTCCTATGCGAATTCGTGAGAAAAAATCGAGAAAAGTATGCAAATTTGACACGTACTGACAAGAAAAAACTACATTTTCAGGCATTTTAATACAATTTCTTTATTAACGCCTTCCAAATAAGCTTCTGAGCCAATACAAGCTTGCCAATGCTCAAAGCAATTTTCCATACACTTGCTATTAACTTCGGTTGTGATGGCTTTCAGTAAATTTCGGTTTTTTCGGTTTCAGTTTCGGCTGATTTTTGGAGCGCCTTTCGCTACACTTTTGGATAGTTTCGACATGATAATCTTAAACTAACGTTTCATTACCAGTAATGATGCGTTTGATAAATATAGTGTTCCAGCTACTCGAGATCGCTTTTTCACAGATTCAGGTCTTATAATACGAGTCTGGCATACACATACTTCATACCTCAAACATTAACCAAAATAATGTATGTTCAGTCGATCCATGAGAAATGTTGAGATCCCCTGCTACATATATATCTCTCTGATGCCAAGGGATAAACTGAATTAGATTTCATGAAAATTTCAGAATTCCTTTCGCAAGCTGTGAATAATGAGTGTAGCGATACATTTAAAGTCATTGGCTTACCGACAGGACCTCGTGATATTTAAGAGTAGAGTAGATATATGATATTCTTTACAGATTTGCAAACCAAATAAAAGTGACGCCTGCACCTTGTGTTTCCAAAGCAATTATGCACATATATACATACATACATACATAGTGCATGAGTATATGCATATAACGGGTGATTTTTTTGAGGTTAGGATTTTCATGCATTAGTATTTGACAGATCACGTGGGATTTCAGACATGGTGTCAAAGAGAAAGATGCTCAGTATGCTTTGACATTTCATCATGAATAGACTTACTAACGAGCAACGCTTGCAAATCATTGAATTTTATTACCAAAATCAGTGTTCGGTTCGAAATGTGTTTTATCGACAAATTTTGTTCAGCGATGAGGCTCATTTCTGGTTGAATGGCTACGTAAATAAGCAAAATTGCCGCATTTGGGGTGAAGAGCAACCAGAAGCCGTTCAAGAACTGCCCATGCATCCCGAAAAATGCACTGTTTGGTGTGGTTTGTACGCTGGTGGAATCATTGGACCGTATTTTTTCAAAGATACTGTTGGACGCAACGTTACGGTGAATGGCGATCGCTATCGTTCGATGCTAACAAACTTTTTGTTGCCAAAAATGGAAGAACTGAACTTGGTTGACATGTGGTTTCAACAAGATGGCGCTACATGTCACACAGCTCGCGATTCTATGGCCATTTTGAGGGAAAACTTCGGACAACAATTCATCTCAAGAAATGGACCCGTAAGTTGGCCACCAAGATCATGCGATTTAACGCCTTTAGACTATTTTTTGTGGGGCTACGTCAAGTCTAAAGTCTACAGAAATAAGCCAGCAACTATTCCAGCTTTGGAAGACAACATTTCCGAAGAAATTCGGGCTATTCCGGCCGAAATGCTCGAAAAAGTTGCCCAAAATTGGACTTTCCGAATGGACCACCTAAGACGCAGCCGCGGTCAACATTTAAATGAAATTATCTTTAAAAAGTAAATGTCATGAACCAATCTAACGTTTCAAATAAAGAACCGATGAGATTTTGCAAATTTTATGCGTTTTTTTTTTAAAAACAGTTATCAAGCTCTTAAAAAATCACCCTATATATATACATATATGTAGGTGTGCAAGCACTTACGTATGTTTGTGTGCGTGCATTTTAAGTTCATACTTTTATCATTTTTTGTTTTTGCTTTTTTTACGCTGTGCCCTCACTTAATTTCTTTGTATTTTTCCAGCCTTTATGTGATAGTCTTTTGTTAGTTTTTCATTATATTTGCATTTCTTGTTTGCATAATTTTTTTTTGTACATTTTTTGTCGTTTTTTAGACACCCGTTTTTTTTCAAATACAAAAAAATACACAAAAAGCAGCCTGCTTCTTTTCACACTAAACGTCCACTTTTTCATAAAAGTTGTTTGCGCTGCGTTGTCCTTTTTCTAAATCTCTTTACACATACTCACGCGCACTTACACTCTCACACACACACATACACATACGAGAGTAAACACAAACAATTACAAATGCGCATAGTTCTAGTTTATTCATGGCTTGATTGCCATTCAGGTCAGGGTTGACATACTCAAAAATGGCAACACAACTTGAAATACTTCTACTCTTCTGACAAAGCGTGCGAATGGCTGAGCGTGAGTGAGAGGCGAGGAGGTGCCGCCATTGGGAGCTTAATAGAAAAAATGCGAATAAAATTGAAGTAGAAATCAGAAAAAAGACAGTGAAAAAAGTCAAAGCGCAGCAAAGATGGACAGACTATTAAATAAACGTTGAATATGTGTATGGTTGCTTGTGTATTTGTAAGTGAGAAGAGCGTCTATTCACATGCCACGGCGGTTTAATAAGCTTTTTCAAACAAAAGAAAAACGAAAATTTTGGAAAAGTGGAAATTTATTTCTCAAATTAATCTCTATTTAGGTGGATACACCTAACTTAGTCTTGCTCCGATTTCTTTAACCAGTCTGATAAATACATTTGGGGTCCGCAGGCCTCAGCAGTTCATCACCTAATTCGACCAATTTCTTGCGATGTCATAATGAAAAATCAGTCTATTCTTCCCCAAATTGGGTTGATTTTCCATAATTCGACCTGTGACCTCTTCGCCTAGTCTTTATAGACGGTGTAGATTAAACTCACTTACCGCCTTACCTTCGGCTATAACCGCGTAAGTGGCTTCTACACCAATAAAGAAGAAGAAGAGATTACTCCTTGTAAATCTCAGAAAAATGGTGCCGACACGATACCAAGTCACCGATAAATACTGAGAGTTGAAGAGGGAAGCGAGACTCATATGTAGACATACAAGAAAGTGACGGAAATGTGTGAGTATAAAGAGATTGAGAAACCCGATGTAGCGAACGTTCCATTGCCCGGTTAAGAAGAAGTTCGAATAGCAATTACCCGTCTGAAACACAACAAAGCAGCGGGAGCTGATGGATTCCGGCCGAGCTATTTCATCACGGCGACGAAGAGATAAGGAGCATGCATCAGATTCTTTGTAGAATATGGTCGGACGAAAGCATGCCCGATTGGAATTTAATTGTGCTCTGCCCAGGTCTTATCGAGCGTAGTGTGTGCAGGTCTAAAGCCCATCGTCAAGAAAAGCCTTAACAGGTCTAAATCGGAATTTGTCAGTGTGGCTGGAAAATTTACTACTACCCAGGTTTTCACTATCTTGGAAAAGACCCATGAAAGGAAGATCGACACACATCACCTCTTCGTAAACTTTAAAGCCTCCTTCGACAGCACATACGTGGTATCCCCGCAAAGCTAATACGGCTGTGTAAGATAACGTTGA
Source organism: Bactrocera dorsalis (assembly GCF_023373825.1). NCBI lineage: Eukaryota > Metazoa > Arthropoda > Insecta > Diptera > Tephritidae > Bactrocera > Bactrocera dorsalis. Next base: position 50,821,920 of record NC_064306.1, read on the forward strand.
GTAACACCACAAGCTCCGCTGAGTAACACCACAAGGATCGAGAAAGACCTCTCTGAGCCGTTCGATATCAAGCGAGATTTCAGACAAGGAGACTCTCTATCGTCTGACTTCTTCAATCTACTGTTGGAGAAAATAATTGCGGCTGCAGAGCCAAATAAAGAAGGTACAATCTTTTATAAGAGTGTGCAGCTGCTTTCTTCAGGTTAACCGAAGAACCAATTATTTAAATAAGTATTAATACCTCAAATTTACCGCATGGGTTGTCGGAAAGAAAAAAACAGTTTTTGTGTGCATATTTTACACGATAGCGATTTCCAATGCCGCTCCAACAACAACATCGAAATAAAAATATAAGGAAAAACGAAATAAATGAAAAAATGGTGGCATGCAACTGTGCAAACAATAACAGATGACGATGCAGTGAAGCGATTCTAAATTATTTAAGTGGAAGTATGAGTGTTTGCGCAAGTGCTGTAGGGTGGTTAACAAGCATACTAGTAAGTGTAAGTAAAACACATATCCAAATAAACGTTGAAGAGAAATTAGCTGAATCATTGCAAAAAAAAAAAAACACTGCAATGCATTCTTAATTACCTGCATACTTTTGTGCGCAAAGAAAATCTGTTCCACTCATACGTCAGTAATGCCGGCATACTTTTGGAATTTAAACTAATTGTGAGTTAGCTAATGCAGTACTCTCCAATCAAAGCCTTTAATCAAAATATTTACATTTGGTATTCAGTTAATTAAGGCAACCGCATTGCAGCATTATCTGGATTTTTAGCATCTAAAATTGTTGTAAGAAAAGTAAGGTTAAGTCGTAAGAGTACTTTTTGTTATTACTTTCAATATACATAGACCCTATAAAGGGTAAAATTCGACACAGGATTCTACCTAAGATGACTTCGTATGCCTAAAACCTCAATTGCATTCACAGTATTTCACCAAGTTGTCTTTCTTTCAGATTAAAAGTTAGAACAAGTGTATGCGTTATCTTTTTTAATAATCCCTACTAATACCCATTATCTAAAAGACATCATTATTCATTGAGTAGAAGTCTCCTGATAATATCTGATAAAGGATCTTCACAGTAGCTCGATGCAAAGTTTGGTCACTCGTCCATAAATATCGACAATCGTTAGGCTCCCAATCATTAATAAAATCGGAACCAAGGAACGAACTCGTAATCAGGAAAACAACACCTTTGGCGACCAATTGATGCTTCGCACGATGAAATCTAAAAGCCTATGACATGATCTTGAAAAAATCGATGTATGTTAAAATCCACATCTGTTTACCTCTCATTTTATAGCTTTTTAGACATGTGGTTTCCAAGAAGAAATATATCTTATAGAATTTAGATTCATTATGAAAATAAGTTTTCCTTTATTGTTTACAACTTTAAACATCTATACTGATGGCTCGAAAATGGGATAGAGTTGGTGCGGGAATATACGGTCCAGAGTAAGGCATAAGCTGAGGTCTTTGCTATTGCAAAAGCAGCGGAGATGGCCCTTAATGCACCTACAGGCAATCAGCAATCAAGGCAGTAACCTCGTATCGCAAATCGGCCAGAAGTGTCCTGAAAAGCAGGGCAGCACCAAGGTGCCAAGCTACAAAAGCACCGAGAGTAATGAAATAGTGGACGAAATTGTACAGAATGGTATACGGCCAATATACTGCAGGAAATGTTTAGAGCAGGGCACCAGAAAAACAATGGAGCATCTCTTGTGCACGAGATATCGAGAGTGGGCCGCAGAGTCTGTTGAAATTCGCGTCAAGCACAAGCATCCTAAAAAATGACTACTTCTTTTGGACCTAAGAACAGAACTCCATCTGTTTTCGCAAAGGACAAAAACTGGTCTATTCGTGGCTTATTGGCCTACCAGTTTAACCTAACCTAACCTTGTGTTTTAAAAATTATTTCGGGTAAGTGACCGAAAAGGCTAATTTTCGACTAGTTTTTACACCGATTGGGGTCGTAACGTATTTAGCATGACCCCCAAAAAAATAGTATATTATTGTAATATCGCAGGATCTTGGAGGCCACCTTACAGATCCATGGGGCGAATAAATTCGCTTACTGAAGGTTTCCTTTAATAATTTGATTGTTTTGATGGCTCTATGACCGTCTTAATGGAACCAAAGGTCGTCTACAACAACATCCTCCGGGAAGCAGGCACGAAAAAATCATTAATAATGGCTCTATGACGTTCCCAATTTGCAGTAACATAGTGGCGGGATTCATTTTTTGAAGAAATCTGGATCAATGATTCCATCAGCGACTTTTTGTGTATGCAACGTACTTTCAACAACGGCTTGTGGATTATCATTACTCTAAAAGTTTTCATAAATGAAATGGCAAACCAAACTGAGTATATATCAAATAACATCTACCGGAAGGACCAACTCCGAAAAAAGTATTGTCTTATTTAAAATCACACTTATCACTCTTCTAAAACCAAACACACTGTCTGTGAGCCAACAATTGAGACCTCATCGACCAAAAATTTCAACATAGCTAGACAAAAAGTATAATATTTCAAATGGACAGTAGGAGAATCATGCGAACTTGAGGGCGTGGCTACTACTGGATAAGTCATTGTTCCATTTCTGGGCAATGCAGCAGCATAAGAGCTAGGAAAAACAAGAAGAGAGATTTAATTTACATTCAAATTCACGTAAATCAGCAGCATTAGAGCTTAGAAAAACAATTTAAATATTGGTACTGTAGCAAGTGGCAAAGGCAGATCTCGGATTCTAAGACAGTTTAATGGAAGAGAGTGCAAATACTTAAATTTACATTCAGAGTAACAGTAAACACTCTTCATACTTCAACTAATAGACCTAATGATTTGCACGTGATCTAACTATGGGTAACTACTCAAATACTTTAGACGTTCAAAAAGCCTTCATCGTTGTTTGCAGCTGAGTGAGAAAACATAACTTCTGTCATAAACACTCAGCATCTTCCGAACAATTCCACACTTTCAACAAATTGAAGGCAAACAAAAGAAGCCAAAATTGAGCAAAAAATAAAGTTGAAAAAAAAAAAAGAAATCTTAAAGTGCAAAATTCATTTACAGACGGTTGCACTCGAATTGCAAGCACTTAACACGCGCATTCACACACACACACACGGTCATAAGAAAGTAACTCACCACGGCAGGTAAATGAGCCAGACTTCCATAGAAAGTGTGGCAATAAAAATGAAACCAAAACCGTGAAATAACGCAACATGCGAACTTTTACCTCAATCCGTAACGAAAGCTCATATGTACATTTGTGTGCATGTGTGCGTCGGCTTGAATCGTTTCGTTTTGCTGCTGGCGAAAGAACGCCATAGTTTTAAAGCATTGAGCAGAAAATCAGGCCAGAAGTCATCACATCGCAGCATTAACTGTACGAAGAATATTGAAAGACATGCGTTGAAGGTGGTAAGCTGGGCGTTAGAGCATGCTTATATACATATGTATGTAGTATATATACATATATGTATATGTCCTATGGAATTTAAAGAGTTTTAGTACCAACAAGCAAAGTTAACTCTCCCGTTCAGAAATTACCAATGACCCCATAAGCTGGTGAATAAGCGACTTGATATGAGTTCCGATAACTTCACGATCTTCACTGAATGCTTTTCCATTTTTTAATGATTTAGTTTTTTCGCGCAGTTGAAATTGAAGAGTCCGGGTCAATTTCGATTAAACCATCTAATCAAAATTATTCTTACATGAAGGTTTCCAGTTCTCAAAAGCCACTTCTTTACGTCACAAAAACCATATTCATCTTCCACGCCGCCTTTTCAATATATTTTATTGCCGTGCTAGTACCGAGATTAGCCCTCCTACAGGAGTAATCAAAACGATTTATGTTCCTCTTATCTTATTATGCCTTCAACCCTGTGGAATAGGATACTTACTCGTATTTATTTATTTCCAAGCAAATTATGAAAAGAAATCAAAGACGTGATCTCCAGTTACTCTACATAAGCGATATCGGTTGCATTTCCTAGCAGCTTCCCGCTGGTATTTCTTTAAGTGTTCGCTGCACCCCCTCAAGATGTTTGTCAGCAAATGAAGTGGATGTTTAAATATGAACACCTTGGCACTCATCAAAATGAATGAAAATGTGCAACGGCAACACTTCAACTGGCCTGCACTTCATGCAAGCCAAAGGCGTTCAGCGTAGCTACTCACTCATTGACCAATCTTACATATGTATGTATGTATGTTCAGAACTGTGTTTGATGCACTCAAGCCGAGTGGCCGTCTCAGCGACCAGCGGAGCACTTTATAAGCAGAAAGGACTAACCTTTATGTACATACTTATGTGTGAAGAAGGGGAAAAAACACAAGCCAACTCAGATTTTTTTTTCTTCCACAAGACCCCTGCGCGCACAGATATCCATAGCTCCGCATGTTGCATGTTTGTAGACAAATCTAGTATACGTATGTATGTTTGTGCAACATTTGCTGCATGTCAAATTCCATTAGAGCAGTTGTTGACTCTGGCGCATGCAACATGCCGCACACTAACTACGCGCCACATGTCCACAGCTATAGTTTATTCTGCGCTCGTCCACCCGCTGAACTAGATCCAGCACGCCATAGCCGCGTCACAACTTCGCTTCGAGATATGTTTCATACATGTCGCACACACACACATATACATATCACCCACATACGTGCATAAACTCATATAAAACAGGCGTCTTTTGCACAAGTCTTTCCTTAGGCTAACTTTTCTTTCGCATCACTCGGTTTCCTTGCACTTTTGCACATGCAACCCTGTAGGGCAGTCGGCAACACAGACACCCACACACCCAGACACAAACATATCGCATGTTTACTCGCAGCCGCAGCCGCAAAAGTCATCATTTGCAGGGACGCATGAAGCGGCTTCAGCTGCTGTGAGGAGTACTCATACAAGTAGTCAGCATGGAAAATTCATGAGCCCGAGGCGGTTCGCACATGCCCCCAATTGACTGCTGCCACCGAAATGAGTGGGAGGTCTGCTTGCTGAGTTGTTGTTTTGTTTAACACTCTCAAACACGTAAACAAACATTCACATGTGGCGAACTGACTGTACAGTTAGATTTGAGAGCGCGTGTGTGAGAACATCTTCGCTGTGCTTTTTGTTGTGGTAGGTTAAAGCCACGACGAAGTTGTTGTCGCTTTGGTTTTGTCAAAAGTGTAATTGAACTTTATCATATCGCTGGTGTAATTTCAGCTTGTCAGCTTTTGCTTTGAACCACAAAATTAAATCGTTTTTTAATGTTAAAAAATCATTTGAGTTTTTTATGGAGAAAGGTTAAAGTGGAGTTTAATCGTTAATCTTTTGCAGACTCGAGAAAGTCAAATGATCAATATTGAGTTTCTTCTTTCAATTGTTGCTGTTGTTGTGCTAGAATACTCCCGAATTGACAGTCCTTGGCCGGCAAAAAATTCGAGTCCGTCCCGGTTACGTAGACCAGACTGTCGTGGGAATGGTTGAGTCAAAGAAATCGCCGTCTAAAGCACAGTGGGAACTTACAGAGTGAAACAAAGTGACGTGATTGGTTTCTTCACTTTAAAGACGGCGACGTCGATATTAACGACCGTTCAGTTGAATGAAGACCAAAACCTGCAAAGACGTAGACATGGAGACATTACTCGATCAAGTGCCGTGTCAAACGCAAGAAGAGCTTGCTTGAGCATTGGTCACTCACCGAGTAATTTCAAAGCGACTAAGTGCGCTGGAATGATTCAAAAACAAGGAACTTGGGTGCCTTATGACCTCAATACTACGAGAGGCACGAACCAGTCATTCTGCTGCATGACAACGTTCGGCCTCATGTTGCTAAGTCGATTTTCTATTCAATGACAGACACATGCTCTGGCTTAAAAGCAATTCCACTCATAAGACGACATCGAAAAATGGTTTTATTCTTGGATAGCATCACAAGATGAACAGTTTCACCGTAATAGTATACGAGCTTTGCCAGAATGATGGAAAAAAGTTGTGTCTAGGGATGGGCAACACATCGAATAATTCACTTCTAACTATTACCTTACAAACACGAGAACTTAGTTGCGCACCTAATATATTCATATTAACGGTGCCCGACGTGTTGTAAACTTCGTGAAAAACTTAATATACCCAATCCAGGGTATAAGAATCAAGAAAATAAGTAAATGAAGCAATATATCCTTGAAATATTCACATCTACAATAATTTTCCCTGAGTTACGCGTGCTCATACCCAAAATAATGTATCCTGAGTTTTTGTAAGAACTCAAAGTGATATGATTAAAAAATTGTAATTCAATAAACCAAGAATATTTCAGGGATTATAATTGCAAAAAATTAAAAAATATAGAATTGCCACCTGTTCACACAATTTTTTTAAATTATTATTTAAAAATAAATAAATTATTGCAGTATAGGCAATAAACCAAACAGAATTGGTAAAAAATCAAAAAAATAAAAATTAATCATTTTTAGGACCAGGGTTGCCAGATTTAAAAAGTTGAAATAAATAAATAAATGAAATCAAAAATTTCGAAAGAACTTATAGTTAAATAAAAATTAAAAAAATATAATTCTAAGTGTTGCCACCTGTTTATAATTGTGTTTCAATTACTAATTGAAAATAAATAAATTATTGCAGTATAGGTAATAAACCAAACAGTCTTTTTAGGAGTAGGGTTGCCAGATTTAAAAAGTTAAATTCAATAATTAAATAAACCAGTAATTCCGAAGAAACTTATAGTTAAATAAAAATTGAAAAAGAAATGTTTTCAAAGTATTGCCACCTGTTTAAAATTTTGTATTCAGTTATTTATTCAAAATAAACAAAAAACCTCAATTGAGTAACAGAAAAATCAGCTATAATAACAACTTCTGTTGGAGATATTTTTGAGAAATGTTGCCAACCGTACCGAAACTTAAAAACAAGACATTTTGAATGTTGAAGAAACACTAAAAGTCAAACTGTGTGGGTTTAATAAATTTGAAATATTTTTATGAAGAGTCACCAACAGTTTGGGTATCAAATGGAGGTGATTTAGAAAAACTTATAGTTTCTAATTATTTTTCAAAAGTGTTGCCGTTTGTTAAATGAATATTTATGAGTTATATTTATTAAATAATTTACATTTACTTTTAAAATAAAATAAATATTGCAAATTGACTATACACTAAAGGGCTTAAGAAATCATAAATAATTTCGAAAAGAGTTGCCACCAATTTTGAGATTTATAAAATCAGTTATTTATAAAATTTTCATATCAAAAATAAGAAACGCCAAATAAATTTATATGTATAGAAATAAAAGTGTTAAAAAGATTTAGGAAGAGTTGCCAACAAGTGGGTATTCCACCGAAAAGTTGTGAAAATTAACAGTTCAAAACATTCAATAAACAGGATTGCCCTCGCTTTTGAGTTAAATTCAATACCATATATTTTTAAAATAAATGAAACTTTTCAATTTCGCTTAAAATTAGATTAAAAAACCTTAATAATAATTTTGAAAAAAAAAATTCCATCACTTTGAGAATTTAAAAAACATGTTTTAGAGGAACAGTTGGAAAATTTTAATTTTTGAATATAATAATATGGCTATACAGCCGAAGATATTATATTTACGAAAACTAAGAGCTCAAAAAGATCAATAAACAGGGTTGCCCTCGCTCCATATATTTTTAAAATAAATGAATTTTTTTAATTTCCTGAAAAAAAATAGTTTTAAAAAGTCATGAATAATTTTTATAAATGTAGCCACCACTTTGAAAATTTTTCAAATAAATTTTATAACTGAATATAAAAAGCCATAAACAATTTTGAAAAAGGTTGCCACCCGTTTGAAATTTTTTAAAAATTAATTTTATAACTAAATATTGGCAATATTTTCCAAATTATTTATGGCTTTTTAAAGTAGAAATGAGGGTAGAAAATAATTTTGAGCAGAGTTGCCAACAGTTTAAAAAACTTCAGTCAAAACAACTCATAAATGAAAGAAATAATACAATCTGAGTATGAAATGGACGAGATTTACGAAGGCTTATAGTAGTTAAAGATTTTTGAATAGGGTTGCCGTATTTTCTTTATTCGACTAAATTCAATTACATATACATTTAATATTAAATTTATTTTAGCTATAAAACTAAAGAGTTTAAGAAGCCATAAAAGATTATAGAATATACAAAAGAGTTGCCACCAAGTTAGAATTTTTTATTCAATAAAATCGTTAGATTTGATTTAAAACATTTTATTAATTAGTATTCAGTTATCACAAATCAATCATTTTATACCTAGAATATGAAATATTCGAAGCAATAAATAAATATTTTTTAATAACTACAAAAGATAAACTCTATAGCGAAAACGTATTATCAAATCAAATATTTAAAGTGTGATATGCAATCACGTGACTTGCCAAAACCATTATAAACTGCATAGGTAATCGCTAACGGTGGCGGAGATTAACCAAAGTGAAATGAGTCTAACATTAGTTACAATTTAATGTCATGTTGCATTGAATTGGACGCGCCGCATCGATTGTAATCACACTTCGCTTAACGGTATCACACATTCAATATGCAAAACAAACCGCAACAAGCTAATAGCGCGACAATTTGAACTAAAGACCAAATAACGGCATTTAATCCATTTCAATTTGAATCGTGACCAGCATAAAACACACACACATACACACACAAGAAGAACGCGTTAAGTGCCAAAAAACGAGAAATTCATATTATAATTCATAAATTCAAAGCATATAGCTGGTTATTTATACATACAATATATACATATGGACATGTGTATGTATGTACAAGCAAACATACGTGCATTTTTATGTGCGATTTTATTTTTTAATATTCAGCAGTCAAAGTGAAACGCTGATTCTGGCTGTTTATTTTCTATTATTGTCAATAAAAAAGTCACATTTGCGACAATCATGGCTTGGTTATCTTGGGGCGATTTGACAGCAGCATCATCGCATGCGACGCGTCGCCACGGTCTGCTTTGAAAGTCAAGCCAAAGTAGGTCATATAGCATGCCATATTAGTAGGTACTTTGGAATTCTATATGTTGCGCATACGCCACGTAGTACCAAAGGAAAAAAGCGAAGCAAAGCGCAGATCTATGCATATAGTGTGAAAGACAGTGCGAAGGGGGAAAGAAAGCGTGTGAGCGGAGGAAAGACAGTGCACCAGAGGGGGAAAGCGAGTGCACGAGAGGGGGAAAGCATGTGTGCGAGTGGAGAAAAAGAGCAGGAAACAAGCGGTAAAGGGCCAAAGTAACTGCAAATAGCAAGTGGCAAAGGTCATAAAGGCAAGCAATAACATTGAAAGTGGAAATATTAACTAAAAATTCAAGCAACAACACATACATACATGCATATATTCATGTCATATGTGTGCAGCGTTGGCTTTGAGCTGACAGCAGCTACCTTGAAGGTAATATAATGTAATCTTAGGTATCAAAGAGATTAAATTAAATGAACATTTTATTTGAAAACTCTCAATTTGTCGCAAAAGTATGCACTCGTGCCGGCTTAAATGAATAAATGAATAGTTTTTCCCTGAATTTTTTTTCACTTTCACAAAAGAATATTTTTCGTAGCAATTTTAGCTGCAAACTGCTGCCCACAGCCAAGTATTGTTGCTTGCCGGAAATTTTTAACTCACATTAATTTAGTTGTGTGTATGTGGATGTGTGTTTCTCTAATCTGCAACAAAAACAAGAGGAAATGTTTAGTTATACCGCACAGCAGTTATAATACCCTTCACAGGTGCATTTCTTAAGCTTAAAAGCATATAAAAATATATTTATTTTCATATTGATCGGTCAGTTTGTATGGCAGCTATATGCTTTAGTGACCCGATCAAAATTTTTTTTGGAAGATTGTAGCGCTGCTATAGGTAATAATATATGCCAAATTTCGGGAAGATACCTGGTCAAATAAAAATTTTTTTCATACAAAAACTTGAGTTTGATGGATGAGTTTATATGGCGGCTATATGCTATAGTGGTCCGATCTGAAAAATATCCATGGAGATAGTAGCACTGATTTGGAAAATAATATACGTCAAACTTCAAGAAGATATCGTAGCAACTAAAAAAGTTTTCCATACAACGATTTAAGTTTGATCATTCAGTTTGTATGGCAGCTATATGCTATAGTGGCCCGATCCAAAAAGTTTCTTTGACAAAATGTAGCGCTGTTTTAGTAAATAATACATACAAAATTTCATGGAGATATCTTGCCAAATACAAAATTTTCCCATACAAGGCTTGCAGTTTAATCGACCACTTTGTATGACAGCTATATGCTATAGTGATCAGATATTGTCAGTTTCAACAAATGAGCAGGTTCTTTGGAAGAAAAGAACATGTGCAAATTTTCAAATCAAAATCTTAAAAGCTATGCGACTTTATAGGTTCTGCGGTATTCACTTCCGATTATTACAAAATTCATGACAAACCCTGTACAGGGTATAATAAATATTTGCAAACTGTGCTACAACAGAGAATAGGCAGCAGACAACAACAGCAAACACAACGTAGGCTTACTAGTCGAAAATATTGTGGCTCCATTGACTGAGGGAGTTGCATGCCAACACATTACTGCCAACAACAATATACTTGGCTCTGATATTCATAGTCGCATTAACAAAAACAACAACAATAACAAGTATATATGCGCTTTGTGTAAACCAAATTTACTGATAAACTTCACTTTGTGGCTTTGCACGACGTTCAGCGCCGCACTCACATGTTTATATGAAGGGACAAATACATATACATATGTGGATATGTGTATGTGTGTTTGTTTGGTTTGCTGCATGCATATTTATAGCAAATCAAATTTGTCTACTCAGTTCGAATAAATATGCAGTTTATCGCAGCTTGAAATCTAGTGAAGAAGGCGGAAATATTTCATGTCTATGCAATAGGGAGATTTGTCGTTGTTATTGTTATTGTTGTTGCTGCCAGTGTCTGTTTAGCCAGCAACAAATTTGTTTTTCGAATTTGGCATTGCTTTGTTTGCTTGTTGCAGCTTGCAATTTGTCGTTGTTGTTGTTGCCTACGCTTCCTTCTGCGTTTGCAACGCCCGAATGCGGCGGGCCCTTGTATTCTCCGCATTGTAAGTCAAAATTAGCAATGCAAAGGCTTAGCCCAAAGGCGGAGAAATGTGTGTTTGTGTGTGGAAGAATATTGTAGACAGCAGGGATTGACAATATTGACAGTTATGTGCTGATTTGCTGCTACTTCAAGCAGCTGGTTTCAACAGGATTAAGGAGGCGATGAAGATTGCCTTTAAACTCAATTGAGTCTTATAAAATACGCTCAAAATCGGGTTATTCTTTACAACATTTTGGGGATTCGATGGCTTTGCATTCGTCGGTACGATATGTATGAGCCAAGTATGCCATTACATGGTCCGCGCTAGGCTTTTCTTATTCACCCCCACTACAATTTAAGCATATCCATTGAAAAAGAGCAAAATGTATGCTTCCTACGAAGAAATATTGGTTCCATTTAATAGAGCTTAGACCCCTTTGTAATAGTCTGCATCCCGTAGCTTCACTCTTGATAAAAGCATTTAGCAGCCATAACACTTGAGAAAAGTAATCAATATCGCCTACCGAATGAGGGATGAAAAATTTAACCGTGGGCGATGAAGAATCCAGTAGGATATCGGCATTAACTTCTCATAGATAGATTTTCTTTGGAGACCTTCACCCATTTCAGATGGCAATTAATATACACATATATACTGTTACCTTTTACCAGCCCTTTATCGGATGATATTGTTATTATAGCCATAGGTGAATTCGAGAACACTCTCTGCTTAATACAAAAGGGTTAAAACCTGGCTAAAGAATGGTGCAGTGGGATTAGGCTGAACATCAATCCCTCTAAGACGACCATCGTCGCGTTTACGAGACGCGGGTCCTGCCTGGTTTCAGGAACCTAACCCTTGGGGGCAGAGAGGTAGAGATGAGTGACATGGTCAAATAACTTGGTCTTACGTTGGATTTTACTCTGCGGTGAAAGCAGCATGATTTCAACGTGACTAAAGCACTAATGACGTGCAATCGACTAGGTGGTAAATCCTGGGACTGCAAGTCAAGGATTATCAGATGGTTGTACAACATGAACGTGCGAACGATAATCCCGTATGGGGCGGTGGCTTAGGCCTCAAAAGCATCGCAGACTGCGGTAGGGCTCCAATATCGAAGCTGCGACGGCATCACTTGAAGACCTGCTTGAGGTAGTTATCGGTCAAGTAGCCAAACAGACACTGCTCCAAGCGACAGCGGAAGGATGTGGCAGAATTGAGATGATCTCATCCCAGCAGATAAAGGAATTAAATGGTGTAATACCATTGGCTCTTCTCTCAAAGGACAGAATTACCATTAGCAGCAAGGCTGAATAGAATGATTCGACTCTGGTGCTACTGCTTTGGAATAGTACAATCAAGCGGTGCACTGACGGCTTGAAAAGTTCAGAGGAAATGGATGCAGGAGTCACAGGACCACACACCAAACTCTTCATACCTTTGCCATCTTGGTGGCCGGTCACAAAGCTATAGCCGGGAATGAACTGGCTGATGGGCTCGCCCGCTCCGCAGCATCCAAGGAAGAAGTCATGCGCCATGACAAGTTGCTAATGGGGGGTTATAACCTCCCTAGGAACAAACTCAAGCTACTTGTCGCCTTCTACGCTGGCCACTGCAAGAAGGAATTATTTATCATGGGCCTAGCTTCTTGTGCAAATTACCAGTTCTGCGACAGGGAGTCTGAAACTCCAGAATATCTGCTAATTGACTGCACAGCAGTCTACAGACACAACATAAAGGCCCTTTGTTTGAAACATGGGTTCCAAATAGGGATCACATCACCTCACTAGCACCTAGCAGTATATTAGTATATTGGAATTTATCAATATGCTGGAGCTAAGTGGATCGTTGTGCTTTAGGAAAGGGCACAATAGACCTAAGGTCGAGGTGCATTCCTCATCTATTTATCTTATCTTCTGTATTTCATTTACAGAAATCAGTGTTCTTTACTATTCACTTTCAAAAGTTTCAGATTCCTTTGTTTCCGTAGCCAATCACCAGGAGATCTTCTAAAAAAAATAGTTAGGCGATTAGGGCCTATGAAGGTCGTGTGAAAGTTTCAAGTCGATAGATTCAGCTGTATAAATTTCCGGAGAATATTATCAAGTAGGTAAATAGGTAATTATATAAACAAAAAATCGAGTTTTTGAGGTTCGCAAATGGATAAACTTCTTTAACAAGAGATACACTTAAAGGATTATATCCCCGTATGAATAACATCAAAAATAAAAACGACCTAATCTTAAATTGTGTTTCCCCCACAGATATCTTTTTAAATGAATAATACCGAACAATCTTCTATAACGTAAATCAAGATTATGGAAATACCTTTAAGATCCTAGGCCCTGAATGATCTCCAAGTGAAACATTGGTATGAATTAAAAAAATTAAGTCTTCCGAAAAGATCGATGACTAGAAGAGTCATTAGAATTAAAGCTGGATCAAATTATTTTAAACATCATGGCAACCCGGAAGAAAGCATATCAAAACAAATGTTTTAATTGAACGAAACTCGTGGATGGAAAATTACATAGAAGTAATTCTCAAGGGAAATACCAAAATATTACACCTTTGCTTGTGTGTAAGCATTTCGAGCCTTTAAGTTTTATTTCCAACAAATATGCGAACTCGCAAACAAATGAACCACAACATGTCTTCATAGGCAAGTACATATGTATGTAGGTAGTTCCGAAGGAATTTTATTAATCTTATGCGAAATTTGTACGCAGCAAATGAATGTATGCAGGTTTATGTGTGAACGAGCGTCTCACGTGCGGCTGTCAAACTGAATTTATACTTTCGTTTCGTGTTGTGCATGCAACCGTACGATGTGGCAAGGCTTGCTCTATAACTGAAAATGCATATTGCATGCCTGTATGAGCATAACTTGGAAATTTTCTCAACATTAAGGAGGGACACTTATAATACATAATATAGGGTAGTCGAAAAAGTCTTTTCGTATTTTGTTAATAGATGTCGTTGCAGTCGTATAACTCCAGTGCTTCCAATCGGATAACGGAAACGATACTGTATCAGTTCGTATAGCACAACAATGGTTCGCTCGCTTTCGTTCTGGAAATTCCGGTGTGAACCTCGCTTTGGTCGACCTATCGTTGAAAAAGTTGATGAAATTATGGAAAAGATTGACTAGGACCGTCACATAAGCAGCCATGACATCGCTAAAGAACTTAACATTCATGATCAAATGGTTTTGAAGCATTTAAAAAAGGCTGGCTACAAAAAGAAGCTCGATGTTTCGGGTACCGCATAAATTGTCTGTGAAAAATTTAAGGGATCGAATAAACTTCTGCGATTCTTTGCTGAAACGAAATGAAATCGAATCATTTCTGAAGCGAATGGTAACAGGAGACGAAAAGCGGATCAAATACGAAAATAATGTGCGAAAAAGATCATGGACCAAACGTGGTGAAGCTCAACAAATGGGCGTAAAGCTAGGATTGAAGCCGCGGAAGGTTATGATGAGTGTTGGTGCGTTTAGAAAGGAATCATCCACTATCAGCTGCTCCAGCCTGGTCGAACGATTGATTCTACATTTTACTTTCAAAAATTCATGAAATTGAAGCAAGCAATCGAAAAAAACAGCCAGAACTGACAAACAGAAAGGGCTTTGTCTTCCGTGAAGACAACGCTAGACCACACACATCTTCGATGGCTCGGCAAAAACTGGGAGAGCTTGGCTGAGAAGTTTTGATGCATCCACCTTATAGCCCTGACATTGCACCATCGGACTTCCATTTGTGTCAGTCAATGCAGAACTCCTGTAATGGAGTAAAGTTGGTTTCAAGAGAAGCCTGTTAAAATTACTTTGCGCAGTTTTTCTCCGAGAAACCAGAAAAGTTTTACACTGATGGAATAGGCTCTCTAGCAGAAAAATGGCAAAAAGTGGTCGACCAAAAAGGTACATACTTTGTTCATTAAAGTTCGTCATAAACATAAAAAAAATAAGTCGAAGTTTGATTAGAAATACTAAAATACTTTTTCGACTACCCTATGTTAATTGCCCTTCAACTACCTACTAAATTAAGGACACCCCTAATGTTCGAACTCATAAATATACTGCAATATGTAAATATGTGCTCAAGCATTAATATGCATGGTTGCATGTGTGTTTTAAGCCTTTACGTGCAACAATCGCAATATGCAACGCACACATACATACAATCATGCATACCGCTTGCAATTTCGCCAAGTTTTACCTTATCGCCTCCATTGTTGTTGTCACTGTACATAGTTATTGTGGCCGCCTTCAGTTTATTGTTGTTTACTTTGTTATTTTGCTTAGTTTCTAACAAGTTTAGCACGATAATATGCATTACATTGTTAACATGACAACGCTTCGACGTCAAAGATGACAAACTCCCGCAATATGCGACGGTGAAAGTCTTTCAAAAGTATATAAGCAAGTCTATGCATAAAAATGAATTGTGCATGTGTAAGTGAGGGCGATACACTTATAACATATTTATGAATGAAATAAATTGTTTTTCATAGAAATATTCAATTTAACTTTCACTCTTCCAAAGATGAAAAGGTGTTTTACATGCTTAAACTGGGGTTATGCATTTTTTATATGTTTGGGGGATGGAGTCCTGTGTAGAAGTTAACACAAGTGTGGAAAGTTCTCTGATTGCCATTCACTTGGGCCAGAAATGATTCTTTTACATATGGCTCAAGCAGCTCATAACTTCCGTTGTTTGACCAAGTATTCTCTGGGTAGCCAGAAAACATCCATTTGAAGGCGAGCTAAAGTGAGAAAGCGAAACATCCCCTCCACATGGTTGTGCGCTGGGTTTGGAACCCGCCACATAAAAAACACTCCTAAAGAAAAATGGAAAACAACCTCCTTTTGATGACGACCACAGCAAACAAAAATAAGCAATTACGATTTAAGGGCATATACCTGGAACGTCCGTAATGCTGTCCGACTGGTGATGTCCACGTAAAAATACTCGTAAAAGCTGACATTACCGCCGTCCAAGAATTGCGATGGACGGGACAAGGACTGAGACGTGTAAGTCCTTGTGGCATTTACTAAAGTGATTATATAAAGAAAAAGAAGAGATACTCCGTCACCGAGTCCTAGCATTCACCACGGCGGATGAATATCTAGCCACAATACGCATCAAAACGAAGTTCTTCAATATATTGCTGATTTGCGCCCACGCCTCGACGGAAGAGAAGGACGATGTGACCAAAGATGTTTTCTATGAGCGTGACTAAAGATGCCAGAGTGAGCAAAGAATATATTTGGCACAAGAGTCGGTAAATTCAGTCTCCATGGTGAAACATACCCAAATGGGTTGAAGCTGACCGACTTCGCCGGGGCCCGAAACCTCAAACAACCAACATAAGCAACACATAAAATGCCTTATGAAAGCCAAATATTGCAAAATAATGAATTTTTTTTTTAGATCGTATGCAACTTTTTCTATTTGTTGCCCTCAGTAAAAATATTTTACACAAATCTACATTTTTTGATCTCCTGTTATATAATAGATATCAAGGAGTAAGCTCTGAATTTGTAATATTGAAACGTTGAATCGCTTTACCAAATTTGACATAACCTTAAAATCAATAATTTAATAAATGCATTCATGTATAGAATTTAGTTTCTTGGTTAACCGTAATATCGATTAGGTACAGAAAACTCCTATGGCTCATGGTCTTTATCACTAGAGAATCATAAAATCCGATTCCTATGATGAAATGATTGATAAAAGATCATCTTTTCATACTTGACGCTTTTGAGCATGAATTTGAACGAATGTTAGTGTAAATATTTGTAAATAATACTCTCTAAGACCGCTTTCCAAATCACAGAAGCTCATAAAGCCACATTATTCTTGTAAAGTGGTTTGCACGATTTAAAAGTGATCCCTTTGGCTCATAAGACGAATATTATCCTGAGCGGGCACAACAGTTTGAAGAAAATGAAATGGAAGCAAGACTCGATGAAGATTGTTGTCATACTGATAAAGAGCTTGCAAAATCTTTACAAGTCACTCAAACACCTATTTCAAAAGGTTTAAAAGTAGCCTAGATGCATACAAAAGCAAGAAAATTGTGTGCCTTATCAATTGAAGCCAAGAAACATTGAAACAACATTTTGCATGGCGGAAATGCTACAATGTAGAGCACTACAAAAAGAAGTAATTTTTGCATCGAATTGTGAGTGGTTATGAAAATGGAGCCATTACGACAACCCGAAAGGCAAAAAGTTATATAAGAAGCCTGCCCAACCAGCCAAATCAACGGCAAAGACGAATATCCCTGACGCCAAAGTAAAGCTCTGTGTTTGTTGGATCAGAAGGTCGTGTTGTATTATGAGCTCCTACTCAACTCATCAGTTTGAAGCAAACGATTGCAGAAAAAACACCTGGAGCTTGCGACTAGACACGAGGCAATAAATTTCCGTTATGACAACGCTCGGCCTCATATTTGAAGACCGGTAGAAAACTAAATGAAAAACAGCAGCTGGGAAAATTTGTCTAGCCCCTTCTGCAGACCATGCCCTCCCTAAAATAGTCCCAGTTCTCTTGTCATGGACTCAACAAATTGACAGAAAGATGGAAAAATGTTATAGCTTTAAATAGGCAATGCTTCAAATAATACTCTGTGTACATATTTTACTTAAGTTATCTAAAATTACGAACGTAAGCATGGCTCGACTCACACAACCTCCAGCTTGTTGCGGAAAAAACAGAGCTACTACTTCTAACAAATAAGCATACCCTTCGTGATAAGTATGCAAACGACTACTGATATTCTTAGGGCACAATAACCAGTAAACTACTTTGGCGTAAGACTGAACCCCAGTCTAACATTCTGGGTACAAATCCAACAGGCCGCAGGAAAGGCAGTGTAAATTACTTCCCAGTTGAGCAGACTAATGACCAAGATAAAAGACTACAAGCAAGAAAGAGAAAGCTCCTAATACCGGCGACAATCAGCGTCCTATACGGAGCTGAGGTCTGGGCAGATGTGCTTAAAAAGGAAAAACGGTGTAAGGTAGTGGCTAGAGTGCACCGCACTGCAGCGAAAGGAAAATGCTGTGGAAGCTAAAGAAAATATCCACAAATAACAACAGGGCAATAGAACAAATAAAAAATGACACAATAACAACGTGGCAAATAAGATGGTATAATGAGAGTCGCGTCAGATGGACGGCCAGACTAATAAAGGGATAAAGCGCAGGCCGTAAAGAAAAGTCGACTTTTACACAACCCAGCTGTTATCTGGTCACGAATACTTCAAAGAGCACCTCCACAGAATGGAAAAAGTCAAAGAATCGTAGTGCCTATACGTATACAACGATGCGACAGAAGACGACGCTGAACATACATGACCTGCAAGTGGCACATACCGTTGCTGTGACGACAGCACTGATAATACGGAAGGAATTTCACACCCCCTCACACGCAAAATATTAGAAAAAATATAAATAAGTTACAAAGTTATATCTACAATAATAAATGTAAGAAGTATGTTGAAATTATAAAATAATGGTTCTAACCCTTTCATTTAGAAGTATTTTGGACGAATATCATACATATCTGTGAAATATTTAAAATTGCTACAGCGACAACAATTCCGAACAAGAAAAACATTAATTGTCTAAATTAAAGTTTCGCTTTATAACTAGAACAACAACTAAATATATACCATACATACACACATATGTACATAGTATATGCATAGAATTTCTCACATGAGCGTCGCAATAATTCAAACGAAATTAAAACTTACTTAGTTGCAGGAAAACTGAATAAATAAATAAAATTTGAATTGGCGAATGAGTCGCTTCCGTCGCCGTCAACTTTTTGCAGCGCATTTGCATGGCGTTTCCGGCGAACCAACATATGCGCATACACACATGAAAACATACGAGTACTCCCCTACACACACATATATGAACATGTAAGAGTAAGCACGCAGGAAACGAAAGTCAACAATTTGCAAAGCACAAACACCAACAAACACACATACAAACACATACTTCGCGTTACACTTATGCAACTAGCAAGTAGCTAGACTGTAGTTCCATATATAATATTTAAGGAAAATTCTTCTATTAAATACTTTCGCTGGCAGAAATTTTCTTCGTCGGAGTGCGCCGAGTTGAGAGTTGCCACGCAATGCTGCAGCCTGAATACTGCAAAGACTTCCTTTACAAGTGCCACGATTTATTATGCGCTTGCATGCATACTTAGACGTCCACATACCTGTATAAGGATATATGCATACGAGTATGTATGTATGCATTTGATATGTGTTCTAATGAAACAAAAAGAATTTGCTTAGAAAACAAAAGCGATAATCATAATTATGGCAACAATAGTTGCTTGCAACCGGTGCAATGACTTGCCACGACGGGTCAATGCGCCGTTGCACGCGCAAATCATAATTGCAGCAAGCGAAAACAACAACAACAAAGGAAAAAGGTAGAAAACGAAAACAACAACAACAAGCGAAAATGTAAGCAAACAACAGCAATTTAATGTTATTCTCGGTATTTGCATTTGTGCAAGAATATCCCGTTAGTTACGCGCACATGGCGTTCAAAGTAAATGGTGCTCTGATTATTGTGTTGCTCATACGACATGGTGCACCCTGATTGATGGCTGCTGCTGCGATAGAAATGTGTGAGTATTTTGGTTTAACTTTTGCTTTAAGAATTGAAAATTTGTTGAATTTTTTTATGATTTATCTGTGGTTACTGGAGCTTTGGTTAACTGCTGAAGGAAATTATGCATATAAATATCAATAGAAACCTGTCCTTAATTTATATGTCAAATATGAGCGCGATTTGTCAAACAGTTTGTTTACAGCAGCAATTTTCAATGGATAAAATTATCGAACAAAGAATTTGTCTCAAATTTGGTATTTCTAACCAAATTTCATGTGCTGAATCATTACGAATGTTGGAAAAGGCTGACAGTGATTCAGTTTCATCAAAAACACAAATCTACGTGTGGTACAAAGCCTTCAATGACGGTCGAGAGATCGTTGAAGACATGCCCCGTTCTGGTCGATCTGTGACCTCTTCAACTAATTAAAACATTAAAAAATGAAGAATATGGTGCTTGAAAGTCGTCAGACAAGTGTTAGAGAAATGGCAAGAGAGCTCGATATCACTTGCGAATATGTTCGGATGATTTTGGTGGATATTTTGGGTATGAAACGAGTTCTTACTCGACTCGACCCGATAAAGCTGTTTTTTTTTTCAAACGAGTACTGTAAACAGGTATCTTAGGGCATGCTTGATCGTGCGGATTCTGATCCCACATTCATGGAAAGCACCATCGGAATGGAAGGGAAAAAACCAGCCAAAATGTTTCATTGGTTTTTCAATATTCGTGTTTCGATGCATCATGCAATTTGTTCCGATAGGACAGACGGTCAATAAGGAGTAATATGTATTTAGCCGTATTGAGAAATTTGCGTGAGAACATCCGTCGAAAACGACCTAAATTGTGGCAGAATAACTCATGAATTTACAAGATGATGCGCCATCATAGCAAACCACGATTGTGACCGAATGAATACCGTATTCACCAGATTTGGCTCCTTGTGATTTTTTCGTGTCAGCCAATCTGAAATTGCCGCTCCGTGGAACTTATTTTCAGTCGATCGAAGAGATGAAACAAAATTTATTGAAGGAGCTGAAGGCCATCCCAAAAATTGCTTATGAAAAAATGTTTCGAGAACTGCAAAATCGTTGGCATGTGTGTACAACACCTAGTGGGGATTATTTTGAAGGCGAAAAAATAAATATTGACAAATAAGTAAATGTCTTGCGTTTTATTCTACTTTTTTGTCACAATATATAGAATATAAAGCAATTTATTCAAAATAACCAAAAATTTCATGAATTTAGACGCAATCGAAGATGAAATAATCTGGCAATTGTCAAGGTTAACCTCTTGGGATAACTCTGCAAAACTTCTCATTGAGGATTTATATACCATATTTTACGCTAAATATCTACTTCAAAGTATAGTAAAAATTATATCTGTATATTTTACAAACGAAGCCTAAGCGAATAATATTTGATCATATAATATCTACATCGGATTGTACTTTAGTGACGGAAAGCATTCACTAAAGGTCGTAAAGTCATATAAAGCTTGCTTTATGTGAGAAGTTCATCCAACTTTGTTCGTCATTAACAAAGGTGGATCGAAAAAGTTAAAGAAGCAGTGCTGGAGAAACGTCGTGTTCCCATCAGAGAGATAATAGGGGATCTCAATATCTCTTATGGATCGATTCAACACATTTGGTTCATGTTTTGGGTATGAAACGAGGTGTGACTATCTGAATATTTTGCAAAAACAACGAAAAATTGCAAATGAATTTATTTTAATGGTATTCTGGTCAAATTTGTTGAGATCATACTTCGAAATTAGACTAATGACATGTGTAGCCTCTACAGAAGAAATCACGCGCCCACATACAACTTAATTTTATCATATTTTTTTCTTCTATTTTTTTAGATATATCCCACATACTGACCGACTTATACCATATAAAGATCATCGATAGAACAAAAATCAAAGTATTTACTAAGTAGAAGCTGTGGAAGAAAATAGGCATATCAATAAAACGAACTGTTTGAGAAAGAGTCCTTCCCTATATCGTGCATACAGTGGCTAGAGAGAGGTATGGGAAAATTTCCATATTTTCTTTAACATCCAATGAACTACATATATATTTTTGTACTGTAGTCATAGCACCTGATATTTTTAAGCTTCCGCTTTGTAGGCGTGGTTTGCTTGCTCTTCAAATTGTGTTGAGAGAACCTATGAATAAAGAACTTATTGGAAGAAAAATTTGTATTATATAAAATTTGAGACAAAAGTGATGGCATCACACCCATAATTACATTTTTGAACCTAAAATTTTTAATATAATATCCAGCTTGAAATTTTTAAGAGACTCTTCAAGGTCTTTCCTTTTCACAGAATGGTATTATAAAGACTACTCTTGATTTCTAATAAAAACCAAGGCGAACTCACCTCTGAATATAAATACTTCGCTTTGCGATGCAATATTTACAAAAAAAAATATCTCATTTTATAATGAGGTATCACTATCAATCGTTTCACGAGTAGTCGCAGAAAGCAAAATGCGGAATCATTAAAAATGCTAAACTCAAAAGGAAACTAGTAGAAGAAAAACACAAATTACACAATAACTCAAGCGATGATTAATTGATCGTGTAGAAAAGTTTGATTGTTTGAGCAATAAGCATATACACATGTATGTGTGAGTGCCACCGACTGCACTTCATTATAGTTTTGGCGTTAGACCAAAGTAATTTACAGCATGCAACAGTAGAAAGGATTTAAATAACTAAGGGCGAGCCAAGTGCGTACCGAGATCCCTCACTTTTTATATTATTGCAACTGATCAAAATTGACACGGACTGGTTAATTTAAATTATGTGCGCAAATGAACCGATAAAGAAAATTTTACTAGATTGTTATAAGAAATGATTTTTTTTAACAGTCCGGGTCAAATTTGATCATCTGAATTTCCGAATCAACATATTATTGACAGCGCAAGAAATGAACAGCTATTGGCATCAAACCACACTATGCTTTAAAAAAAATTATTCAGATAGTTTTAGCAAGATATATTTTATATTGACCGATATATTCCGGATCAAACAGGGGAATTGGAATCCTTACAATTATGCATTTTTTGACCTGTTCCATATCCATTCAGGACTTTTATGTGTCTATTTCTTTCAGTTATAAAGAGCCGTTAATTTATGAAACTTTTCTGCTCTGTGCAACATGTTGCAAGAGTATAAAAAAGCGTTAAAAATCATCGCCACAGCATGTTGCGCGCTGTGGCAGTGGCAAAGCTGATAGCGAAAAAGAATTTGAATCAATTATAAGCGCATGTAAAATAGTTTACTGAACTACACGACGCTTCAGCTGCTGCATGCCACGCTCTCATTGATGTCCTTATGTATGCACATGCCGTTATGTGTCCAGTCATTTGGCCGGCACCATTGAATTTTCATAATGACTCAGCTGGTCCGCCATGCGCTCGACCGAATTTTATTTCCATTGTAGTGCATTCCAATTCATTTCAAAGTACTCGATTTTAATTAGATTTTCTGTATTACCGCTACAATGCCACCTCGTCTGCCGCTGCGTCTGCCGTCGTGTTCGTCGGTTGAACCAGGATTTCGCATTCGAATTTTATATGCTTCGTGGGAATTCCGGCGGTAGCGTGAAGCAGGTATTTTAAATTTATTTTTTAAAAGTTAGGCACAAAGCAACATATGCATGTGTGTATGTGTGTGTGGGTCTATGTCACGTGGTGGTTTCGATTTTCTTTTTCAATTGGATTTATACCCTTTGAAAGGTAGGCTTTCTCGTATAATTATAATTTTGGGGAATTATTAAAAACTGGCGAAAAGCTTTGTCCTGGAGTTTCGATCGACACGCTGACAATTGTCATATGATCCTATCCTAAAGATCTCTAAAGAAGAACAAACAGGCAAATCATGTTTAAATACGAATAATTTGAAACCATCTAACTTTTCGCAAAATTGAATTAAATCCAAACTGCTGTAACACTCCGGTCCAATTTTAGGTGTTTTTAGACCTAGTCGAAAAAGTCTTTTCGTATTACACTGATAGAATAATGCCTCTATGCCGGAAAAATGGCAAAAAGTGGTCGACCAAAATGGTACATATTTGGTTCATTAAAGTTCACTATAAATATTAAAAAAATATGTTGAAGTTTGATTAGAAATACGAAAATATTTTTTTGACTACCCAGAATATGTATGATCCAGAACTTTTCCTAGATTAAAATAATAACATTTTTTATTGTTTAACAAACGACAAAGCTCGACTTTAGGAGGGTTAGGTTTCTGTTAAGTTTCTGAAAGCAAACCTCTTATTTAGATAGTCTTTTATATGTCGAGATTAGAAAACAAAATAAATTTAAATAATCGAAAATCGTTTTATTGTTTTTCAATTTAGTCTCCATTACGACCTATGGGTACTTTTGAATGCTTTTGAACCAATTTTCGAAGCACTTTTTCCACTCTGATTGAGGTAACTTCCAATCATAGTTCACTATCAATAGTTCCCAAAACAACAATTGATTTTGGACGACTTTCACGAAATTCGTCTTGTAGTGATCTATGAATTCACCATACCATCGATAAACACTGGATGCCGAGTCATTGCCGAAAATTTAATTAAGTCCATTGATACACTACTCCTGAGTTAATCCACGTCGAAAGTTATAAAAAATAATCGCTCAAAAATTTTCGGAAATGTTAGTGTAATTGGCTGCCTAATCTTTAAACACATTTTTCTCGAAACACTATTTGTAGAGTCTGTGCAGAAAGGTTCTCCAAAACGACTGGACCGATATAAGATATTTTTTTATCGGAGGAATAAGATTATTAATAATAGTTTTGATTTTTCAATCTACTCTAAAATCTCGACGTTGTTTTAGGAATCCGGCATTTGTCAAAAATGTTAATTTTTAGTAGTCCTTTCTGTAGTAGTATAGTAATAATACTGATAGCCTTTGCAGACGACGTAGCTATACTAGTGACATGGCAGTTCCCAGACATAATCAATAACGTAATAAACAACGATCTAAGGATAATACAACGATGGGCGATATCGGCCGACCTAGAGATAAAAGTCCATAAGACGGATAAAGTACTCTTTACATGGAGGTACAGATTCTGGACATGGAAACCCCCGAGACTGAGCGTGTTTGAGTTAACATTTAAAGCGTAAACCATGTACCTGGGAGTATTTTTGGATAGCGAACTGATGGGGAAACTCATTATCGAGAAGAAAGTGAAAATGGTACACTATCTGCATGTAAAAAGATTCTAGGGTCTACATGGTGCTTTTTGCCTGGCCTTATACATTAGTCTTTAGCGACATAAGGTATTGGAACCCTATATA
Source organism: Bactrocera dorsalis (assembly GCF_023373825.1). NCBI lineage: Eukaryota > Metazoa > Arthropoda > Insecta > Diptera > Tephritidae > Bactrocera > Bactrocera dorsalis. The sequence continues at coordinate 50,847,011 of NC_064306.1, forward strand.
AGTATGTCGATAACAAGCTGGTAATTAGGCAATAAGTTCCACCGCATTATGTCAGGAAATGTACTCAGAAGCAGGGAGACAATAGATATGTATAGGGGATGCTAAAAATCGGCTCCATACACAGTGGATCCCGGGCCACAATAACATTCCAGGAAAAGAATGAATTGTCAAAAATGCCATGCGCCTGGCAAGCGAACTAGTACAGGAAATACGGAAATCACTAAAAATGATATACAATAAAGTTTCTGAAAAGGCTGACGGACGGTTCAGGGCAGGATCGCCAAGATCACATATAAGAAGAAAAATACGTATGATTTTTAATCACACGGTCTCAAAAGGACTTCGAAGCGGTTGTTGGCCTATTAACAGGTGACAGCCTACTGGCCTCAAGTGGGAACCGGATAGGCATGTGTAACGAAAACATGTAGAAAGTGCGGGGAAGTAGGCATGAGAGGGACGCTATAACATTTCCTATTCTTCTTTCCAGCATTTTCTAGAGCTAGTAGATGTTTAGGAACTACGCAGTTCAAGTATCGAAATTAGAAAGCAAGTAGTTTCTATAATTTGCTAAAAGCGTTGGCGTCCTGTAGGACGAACATTTCAGGTCAAATTAATCTAGCGTTTCTATAAAACAGTAAGCTATGTATTGCGCTACATGCTGTCAGTATAACCTAACCTAATCTTTAGTAGTAATAAATTTACATAAATTTTGGATTACAGATATTTTTAAGCAGACAAAGCGCGTGCGGTATCAATGAAACGCTAAACCTTCCTAATTAAATCAGGTTTCAAAACAATATTTTAATAATCCCATCATTTACAATTATCTTCGAAAAATTTTTAAAATAAACCAAATACACTTATACATATTTCATTTTTATATAAAATGATAAAATCCTCAAGATTTTACTAAGCATTATAAACTGTTAAATCAAAAACCAGTAAAATTGCTTACTGGGTAACTCCACAATGATTTTACCCTCTCTGTTAACGAAAAGTACTCGCCGACATCCTCTCTGTTTTCTCGCTCAACGAATATGCAATCAAAATAGAAATGTCAAAAAAATGACAACACAACAATATCTCCAAAGGAAATGTCAGCATAAAGCAAGAACAAAAGCAATAGTTAGAATAAGTGAAATTTCTGACGACGACAGCAATAGAATTAGTGCAGAAATTAAAATCCACAGCAGCGATTAGAGTAAATTATAACTGGGCCACGGAGCACCAACTGGACAAATAAAATCAACCAACAACACAAAACAATAGTAAAGTGCTTACGCCACGGCTTAACTAATTAAAAAAAGAACGTACTAAGTACACCAAAGACTCGCCAATCAATTTATGGTGCCACGAAGTACGTGGTGCAGTTGAAAACCGCAAAATAATTGATAGATTATAAAACTGAAGTGTGCAAAGTGGAGCAGTGTTTGTGTAAAAGTAAAAAGTCAACATTACAAAAAGTATGTCGTCCGGCGCGGGTGATGAGCTTGTAAAAGAGCCACGCGTGGCAGAAATAGCCGCCTCCAGTGTAAGTTACCACATATTCGAACTTTGTATTTAATGCGTGATTAATATAACTTCCAACAAACAACGCAGATTCGTTCCGGTCTAGCTGAACTCGAATTGAAGTCAGCGCAAGTGCTACGCGGTTTGGAAAATGTTAAAACAGCGCCAGTTGCAGAAGCAGCCGAAGCACAGCTGGAAGTGGGCACCGCTGATGCTGTTGACGGTCACAATGCTAACTTAGGAAACGTCGCCGACACACCACTCGACATGCCGACTTCGGCAAAGCACACAACACTATTGCATGGCGATTGTATACCACCAGCCGACATATTGAATTCACTAGAAAATCTCATAGCCTATTCAGACTCTAATAATGATCCAGTATTTCCGCTACCCGGCCTTGATGATGTAGCACAATTGGCGCTCATCTCACACAGCATTGTCGCCTATCTGACACATTTGGATCGCCAGCATTTGGTACGTGTTTCGAGCAGCATTGCCGGCGATACCACACGCTGGTTGGGTGCGCTCTTCCGTTTTCTCGATCCGGCCAGTAGTTTTCACACAGACAACGCTGACGCTATACTACGCGCTGTGCGCTTAGCGATAGTGGCACGTTGTCCTGGCTATCTCGAGGGTGGCATACCAGCATTGGCGCATCCCTGTTTCTACATTTCCGAAAATATAACACCAATACGTCTGCAATATGCTTGCCGTCAGCTGGGTATACCATTGGATGCGATACGTCTAATACCAACCAATAGCACTTTCGGCACAATGGATTTGTCATTGCTGCTCAAACAAGTGCAAGTTGATTTGAGTGCCAATCATACACCACTAATGGTGGTGGCCGATGTCGGTGCATCAATAAGTGGTTATGTGGATAATTTACAACGCATGAGTGACATCTGCCGAACGCACAATATATGGTTACATGCCACCGGGCATGCTTTAGCGGCGTTGGCATGTGCACAAGGACCAAATACGGTGAGTAGTTTTGGCGAAGTTTCGGTGATGCGGTATCACAATCGAAATAGATTTTGCTAAAAATCAGGTTTGAGCAGAGAATTGAAGCAAGTGGAACATATTTTTTGCCTTAATAGAACTAAAAGTTACGATAACTTTAAATTTACAAGTTACAACACAAATTATGCAACAAATAACAAGCATACAACATAAATTTTGCATGGAAGTTTCTGTGCACGTTACTGTCTGTCCGTCCGTCCGTTAAGGTGTTGTCTACTAAAAATGTAGCTGCAATTGCTAACAAAGCATCCTTTTATCAACACTTTCAAAGTGTTTTTTTTTTTATTTATTCACTAATATATACCAATTTATGAATCATATTAAAAACAATTTTCTTTCAAATTAAACCCACGTAGCGCTTGTAAATCCAACTCATCATTTCAAGACAAGTTAATATTTAATTGACACGTAACTATATATACATATATATTTATAGCATGATTTATATTTAATTGTCTTATGATAACACAACTTTTTATTACAAATAATCTTATCTGCGTATCTATTTCCCTTTCCCGCTCATAGATCAGTGACATTGTTGACTCAATTGTTTTGAATTTGGGCAGTTGGTTGGGCGTACCAAGCCTACCGATAGTGGTAAGTTGTATGACAATTATGCTTTAAGCAGACATACTAATGATAAAAATAAAATGTTTTTCCCCATTTGCAGCTGTTACATCGTCAATTGCAAAATTCTGCATTGACCGCCTTCGAATCGGATCCAATTTTATCGCGTCGCCTACATTCACTGTCACTATGGACTAGTCTGCAAGCGCTTGGACGTGATGCGATAGCGGAACGTATACATGTTGCATTCCAAACGTGTAGCATTCTCTTCGAGATCACGTCCAAGTGTGAGGGTATGCGTGTAGTGGTAAGTTGTGAGACAAGAAAAGTGATGTTAATAGTCGCATTAAATTTTACGCAAATTCATCCATTTGTGTGTTGTTATTTATCGCGAAACTGTTAAAGAAAACGTGTCATTGTTTGTTTTAACAATCGCAGTTTATCGCTATTGTTTGAGTAGAAAGCATAATTATAAGGTAATTGTTTTTGGGTTAAACCAAACGCGTTGATAAGCACTATCGCAAAGCAATTGTTCCGTTCTTCTTTTTTTGTACATGTTACGGTAAGTGACTATGTTCGGTTATAATTAAAATTCCGTTAGGTTTAGTAAAGCTGTTTTTTATTTTGGAAAAAAGGAAGTTCAAATCAAAGTCGTAAGATAAACATGTTTTTGCATATCACGTGACTGAAAAGTTTCCAAAATGATTTTTATTTTGCAAATACAGGCATCCGGAAGGATACAAAAATAACTGTTTTAGTTCTGAATATTGAATTTTTATACCTTAGACCTTTTAAAATAACTACATATAGGATGTAAATATATTATCAGTGTGGCGAGCTAAGTTGATTTGTAATGTCTGTCTGTCTGTCCGTCCATCGGTCCGTTTATACGTAACGTAAATTTTGCACATGTCCTTCACTCCGCAAGAAGCTGCTCATTTATAACAACGATCGATATCGGACCACTATAACACACAGCTAAAATGCAAACTGACCGATCAAAATAAAGTTATATGGAAATATTTTTTGACTGACAAGATATCTTCACGAAATTTGTATTGTTTAAGGCAAAGGTACAATCTTTTTTCTTGTTTCACATCTATTGATAAATGCTTTGTACTAAGAACCAACGACAAACTAAAACAAAATTTCCATACTAGAAAAACATTCGTTACTTTAACATAAATAATTAAAATGACTTCTTCTAATATATATTTCCGCTTTCTAGAGTCGTGCCCCGGGCGGCCAATCAGGCACTACACTTAACGATGTCATCAATAAGCCGCTAGACGCTAATGTAAATATTTTTTCAAAAACAAATTACTTTTCAAGTTCATACCAAATTTAATTATAACTAACAACACCACAAATAGTTGCTTTTCGAGACCGTTGCACCTGTAGTCGTATTTCAATTTGATGGCAGTACATCTATAGCGTCAGTGGGAAAAACTGATAACGAACCTTTGAAAACATTAGAGAGCAGAGAGAAGGCGTTGGAGAAGGTTGACAATGCCACATACTTTGATCGCTTGAATTCGTGGTTGGGGCAATTAATGCAGCGTGATTGTCCAATGGTGAGCAAATAATTTCGCTTTTCATATGTTATTTTGTTAATAAATACAACTTTATTTCTCAACCCAGTTCGATTTCGAAATAATTGAACATCCTACACAAGGCACATGCGTACGTTATTGCCCGTTGGAACTGGGATTAGGCCAGCAACCACCAACTTCTGAAAATTTGGAGGGTTTCGCACATTATCTCGAAGGCAACGTTGATATTTTACGTGCAACCATAAAGCATAAAGCGACATTTATCGAGTGGGTTGGGAAGAGCGATGTGTTGCGTTTGGTTGATCTGCCCGAGTGGGCCGGTATGGGTGGTGTGCGTTTTGTACCCGAGGGTTGGGAGTCTATACTCACAGATCAAGCCAAAACTGAATTGAATAAGCTAAATGCCGATCTCGTGGAAGCATTGAAATCGACTGACAATGCCTTCTCGCTGGGCGAGAGCGCAGATGGGCTGATTTGTGTGCGCTTCGGTATGGTTACGCATGAAACTGAGGTGGAGGAGCTGTTGGATTTAGTTGTTTCGGTGGGCCAGAGTGTACAGGAAAATTCTAGAGTATTGGATACAATGTCGGAAATTGTAAAGAAGGTGGGTGTGCATTTTTAAGAAATTTATAATGCAATTTGTTTAATATAGAATTTCTTATTTTGTTATATATATATTATTATTTTTCCTTTTATTAATCCTCCATAACTTATTATAATTTTATTTTTATTGCAAAGTATTTAGTAATAAGATTTCTCTTCATCCATTATAGGGCATAGAGGCTGCCACTGCCGATTTAATGCGCGAAACTGAAGAGAAAATGTGGCAGGAAGGCATATTGAGGCATGTACCAGTTGTTGGGCGTGTATTCAATTGGTGGTCACCACCACCGAAAGATGCTGGCGGTATTAAAGGTCGCAGTCTAAATCTAACACAAGGCGTCGTCGAAAGCACAGAAAATATTTATAGGTAAATATTAATGATATATTCTACAAAGTTTAAAGATACTAAACTCCAAACTCGAATACACAGATATCACATGCAAATGTCGGGTTCGCCACATCAAATGGGACGTTCACCACCCACACCAATGGTACAAACACCTGTTATTTCGACGGCCAATACTGTACCGCCCGTCTTTCCGGAGCCAACATCACAAGTACAAGCGCCACAACAACAATTGCAACAACAACAAGCGCAATATTCAAATTCGAATAGTGTTAATGAGGACAGCGACAAGCATACACGCAACATAAGTCAAAGTAGTAATCATTCATCGGTGCCTGAGTTAGTACCCGTTAATGCGAATGTTATTGTGAATGCAAATCCAATTAATAGCGGCAAATAAATATGTAGGATATAAGATAATTTCGAATTAAAAATAAGGCGATGTAATGCGCTAGCAGCCAAAGTTGCTAACAATTAACACAACAAACACTGAAAATATTTGAAATTTGATTTGTGTCTGACACATTCAAATTAAAACGTGTTTATATATATTTAATATGCTTGTCGTAGTTATTCAAAAAAAAGGAAGCGTGGAACACAATATTAAGCATTTTTGTATTTTTGGCAAATGTGCAGTATAAAAAAGTATATATATAAATGGAAATGAAGAGCAACGGTGCTGTTGTTAGAAAAAAATTCCAAAATAACAGTGCAATTCTTCAAGTTCTATAATGAACATAAATAAATAATAATATCAGTGCCCGGAAGGTCCAATAAAATTGGTGCGTTAGAAATCGTTAAGAAAATTTAGATCGCGAAACTTTTGTAATGTATTATCTACCAATATTAACATGTACACGCAAATTTAATGTATATTTTATTATTTAAAAAAAATGTTCTACTTTCTTTTATGTCATTTATTATTTTGCATGTAACATATTTTAATTTAATTTTGTAATTGAAATATTAGTAAACATAGTATATAGAAAAAGAGTTTAAAGCAATTCTTTAAGTATGTAAAAAATAAGTGAAGCTTATTTTAAAATTCGTTTAACTTTGCTTACAAATGCGAAAATAACAAATAATTGTCGTTCAGTATGCTTTACGTCAAACATACATAAAATCATTCCTCTCAATTGCATTAAGGACTAAATAAATTCGAAAATATAAATCGGTTTCTTAAAAAAAAAGTAAAATAATTTTATCTAACTATCTGCAAATCTTATCGAAAGTTCTTTGTAAGGCGAGTACAACTTTTATGCTATTTTAATTGTGATTTCATCTATTCCTTTTATTATACCTAATATAATAATACGTATTTCATTATTGTTTCTGAATATTATGTTTATTCTTTAATGTAATACGAAATACTTAATATTCTTCTTTTCTTATTGCAATTAAGAATTTTTTATTCTACATACATATTCTTCCACACGCTGAGAAGAAAACAACACCAACACCAATTGTACCGTATTATAGTAAATCATTATTATTATATAATTATAAAATATTTAATTAACCTACTCTTTAAATTTAAATAGTAAATGAATCAGTGCGGATAACGAAATACAAACAAACAATAAAGCGAAACAATTCAGCTGAGTGTGCACAATTTACTTTATTTTATTGCAGGGAAGTTTGAATTACAGGTGATTATCTCTATGGAATAGGTAAAACGAAGGAAGAAATATGTATTAATAGCTACACATATTGAAGAAGTGAAACCAGGATAGGTCTCCAACCAAATTTGCATACATAACCTAAGATGCAACTCATTCATTCAGCCTTACTATTTAGCGTTTTCAACGATTACGAAATTTAAAGATGGCAAATAAATTTAGTTAGATGTACATTTGAGCAGTATAATCGTTATAGGATTTTGTACTAATTGAAAGACTTCGTAATGAAAGAATTCAACCAATTTCTATTAAACAAACTTACCCCAAGCTCGATTGCGTTTCCAATGTCGAAGGAATTTCGTTAAATAAAACACTTCACTAACTTTCACTATATTTTATACATTCACTATCACATAAATACTATTATAACACTTAATTTACATATTAAAAACACTTACACTAATCACTTTCCGAAATTTATTAAAACCCCGCACTCACTAAACATAACTGCACTTCTTGAAATTGAAAATGGCGGTTTACCGAATAAACGGAGGAAATCGTACGATGGAAACGCAGTCGCTTTGTTACCGGACTATATATATAATTAGCATTTTAATAATTTGATTTTAAATCAGCACAATTAATGTTAGACTTTTATTAATACATATAAAACAACAGAAAAGTACAATAACAAAAACATATTGTTAATTACTGACAACTTCTAAAACTTCGTATTAGAAAAGATTGATATGTAAAATGTAAAAAAATAAAGAATGCGCAGTTGGCAGCACTGGTCTTGCTTAATACTCCTTTCCGTTTCTTTTCGCTTGTTCTAGCAATTTCCGCGGAGCGAATACACATCGGAAATAAATGGCGGTTATGTGAATGAAGTTTAAGAGCTAGCACAGTCATATTCACAATTTTTAGACTGAAAGCGATTACTTAAACTTTTTATTTATACATTATTTTATTTATGTATGTATATAAATTTTATCGCACATTCGAAAATTGAAATTGCTCGTTAAACTTATTCATGTGCTGAACACAGACTTCAAGCGGCATATGAAAAATATTAAAATACACACGTTCTTATGGACATAATTTTGTAGTGTGCAGCTCTTTCAATAACTGTGTCCTTAAGAACGTGTGTACTTTAATATTTGACAGATGTCGCTTGAAGTCTATCGCTCTCTATGTGTTCAGGACATCAAAATCAAAATACTTTGGCGGATAAGCGTGAATGCGGAAATCGGAGATTACTTTTATTTGCGTTCACTTTTTACTTTCCTGTGTTATAAAGATACCAGATCGTTTGAATCTTTTTATTAATTTAAAATATTGTCAAATATATGTATAAAAAAAATTATTAAAGTAAACAAATTTTAAATGCAAATGATAGGGAATGGTGAAAGGAATTAAGGTTATATAAATAGTTCCGCTAAGTAGAAAAAACTACGAAGTGAAATAAAATATTTTTGGAAGCCAAAACAATTTTTTTTTTAACGAAGCGCTAAGTTGTAACAAAAAATTTAAAAAATGTGCTTAAGCCGAACTTCTTAGACTTGAGGTTATGCTAATCCTACATTTTTTTTAAACAAACGTAATGAAATAAAAAATAATTAAATAATACAAAAAATTTAGTCATGGCATCCACATGTTTGCTCATATTGCTTTTATTCTCGTTTCCTTTCTGCACCCGCCATTTTAAATTCCACACGACACGAGTAATCTGCACGAAATTTGATTTCTCCTAACGACTGTATTACCTTTACTCGTTTTTAATGTTTTACCCAATTGTTTTAATAAAAATCAAATTCGGTGAGTGTAAGTTTTGTGTAAACAGTTGAAGTTTTTGTGAATAAAATAAAACGTCCAATTGGAAGTATCAGCAGCAGCAACTGTGTGGTACTGCTACACCTGCAAGCTGCCTGCTTGATAATTCGAAATATTAAAATAAATAATTGGCATAATTTAATATAATTTAGATATATGTATAAGATATATAAAACGAAATAAAAAGTTAAAATGTTAGTGTAAAAGGTGTATACTCGTTGTTGAAGTTTTTGCAATCGAAAGTACTCGAACTTCAAATGATTCATAGACGGCCGACGCAAAAACGTTTATACACGTACAACAACAGCAAATTGCTAAGGCTAAAGGATTTTAGATCGCATTACGCTCATAAGGCAAAAATCTTTGTAAGTATTATTTTTTTCTTTATTTATCATATTTTTCACAGTTTTATTGTTTTTTATTATTATAATTAATGCGTATGTTCGGTCAACACTTTCTGTACTGTTCTTATTCTTCTGCTTATTTTTGTGTTTATAATCACTTAAAATTATAATTAAAGAAATCATGATTTGTATATGCTTTATAATTTTATTTATAAATTTACTGCTACATCTTGTTTGCCGAATTTTTTCTTCAATATTTCAATATAGTTTGTGCTTATTAATCGTTTTTCCGTACTTATTTTTTATATTAAATACGGAAACTGCTTACGTACATACATTTTACATGTCTATATTTTTGAAACGCCAAATTTTATTACAACTTAGTTTATTGCCTTTATATGTATGTATGTATTTATGTATATAAATTTATGCATGAACACATGCATATTAAAAGTAATGTAATGACATTAGTTATAGAAAATTTTTATATACTAAGTTGTTGAAAAAAAAACGAGGAAGCTTGAACTTGAGCATTACAAAAGCCTTTGTCTAAACTCAATAAGTATTTTTGAAATAAATATTTACATTATGCATTTAAATAGCGTAGCAGTAGCTGTTTGGTTCTACTTTGATATCTAAAATTTTGTATTTATTTAGTTTTTAAGGAACACACGAAAACAGGATATTTTTTTACACACACAAATAATGTTACAAAAATACTACTGTATACATATACTTCTACGTATGTCTGTATTTATAACTACTATAACACACATAATATTCGAAGTGAGAAAATATATACTAATTTACGCGATTTAAAAACAGAAAAGACTTAATTATGTTAGGAAATAGTTTTTGCAAAATTATTTTTAGTAAAAATAACAAAAAATAGTTAATTTTATAAAATATTTTGGCGTAGTATAAAAAGAATACATATATTTAAGATTTTATTTAGCTATTGGTTTTTAAAAATATTTTTTTTTTAATTGTTATTTATTTATTACACTCAATTTTTGTAGTTAAACACACAAGTACCTAAATTTAATATTTATATATATGAACTATATATATACTCGTTTGCGCAGCTTTAATTCCTTTCCTTATAATAAATTTATATTTTATCTATTTGTATTTATTTATAATTTATAACTACTACAAGGAGCACGACAACACTTAACACAGATTTTACGATTACATTGTTATATAATATATATATATATGTATGTATATATGCAACTTTTGCGAATACTTATGTAATATGCGCTTAATCCAAATTGTTTTAATGTATTTGTGAATAACAAAAACACAAGAAAATAATACTAAAAAATTTTACATGAAACTGTGCGCAATTTATTAACATACAAAACTGAAAAATCTTGCTATTTAAAAAAATCAGTTCTTTTGTCACTTACATAAATAATTAATATAAATATACGCTTTCTTTGCATTGTCGCATGAAAATATATTTTTGCAAAGCCTCTGCTCGTCGCTTACCTAATTCATCTAGATTATTTAACATTTATAGCAATCGTCTCCAAACGAATTTACTTCTACTTTGTTTTAAATGTTTTCTTAACGCGTCTAACTGTTTGTTTCTTACCCCATTATTAATTATATAACTATTTTACATGCTTTTCAATTACCCTTTCTACTCATAATACATAACCTTATTTCGTAATAAAGCGAATATAAAAGTGATACATAAGAATAATATTTTTTTTTGTTCTTTTTTTGAAATTTTTATTTTTGTGTATTTTTGGTGTGTTTATTTTTTATTAATTTATCTGGTTTTATACAAAATATTTTGTACATTTTATTGTTAGCCATTGGATTGCTTAATCCAACGTTATGTTGCAGACACGCCTAAAATTGTTGTCTCACTTAAATGTTGGAATGAAAAGTATGGATTTGCGGCAAATGCTACAATTTTAGTATTGCCAGATTTTAGCGACTATTTTCTTTTTGGTTTAAAATTATTTTTTGTTTTTATCTCCATTTATTTATTTGTATTTCTTTATTCATTAATGTTTATTTATTAATTAATATTTATTTCTTAATTTTTGTTTATTATATTTTTTTTTGTTTTTTTTTTTATTACATTTTTGTTCTAAAAAATTCTTGGCGCTTCAAAGTTTGAAATGGATCAGCCTATTTTGTTTGTGTATACTAAATATTCATGATTGCTATGGTTTCATTGCCTTGGTTGTAATATGAGTCAATATTTGAGCAAATATCTAAAAAAAATACAATTAAAAAATATAATTTCAATCGTTGCTTACGAAATACTCGCTTTTATGAATTTGAATGAGCAAAAATTGTTATGAAAATAAATGAACACATTTTATTTTAATTTATTAGTATAATTATATTGAAAATAATTTCAAGCATAGAAATTTAACTAAAATACCCTTCACAAATAAAAAAGTTTCCATAGATACAAGAACTTCATTTTCATTTCGGTCAGTTCGTTTGGCAGCTTTATGCTATAGTAGTCTCGGCAGCTTCGTCGCAACAACTTTGAATGAACATCTTTTTGGCACCAAGAAATGAACGTGTGCAAAATTTCAGATCGATATCTCAAAATGTGAGGGACTAATTTGTATTTAAACTGACAGTCAGACGGACATGCCTATATCGGTACAGCTCATCACGCATCATCAAGGATCTCAGACATTTACTTTTCGGTTGTTGCGGCAGAAAACTGTGCTGAAGTAATTTAATAAAACCCGGGTACATTTCGATAATTTAGACCCGTCTGTCATGGAAATGATTTTTGTTGTTATCAGAAAATGGTGGCAAATCTGTTGAGGGTATAAAATTTTAGAGAGGAAAATAAAAGGTCCTTGCGAATCGTGAAAAAACTGGCGAGTCTTATTTAACATTTTTTTACAAGTTATTTTCACTAAAAAAAATTATGAAAAAATCTGTATAATTATTCCAATATTTATACGGATATACATATATATCTCTTTCTGATGTGAAAGCAAATTACAGTATCGTAAGCAATATGAAAAATGCCTGGTTTCAATATTTCTGTCATTTGTTTCCACAATATGTTCATTATTTGTATAAAGATTCCAAAAAAAATCAATTACAAAATTTTCGATACATATTTTTGGCCTTCGAAACGTATGTACAATAGTATATATTTCAAAAATTTAATAAAAATGACTCGAAAATATTCGGTGAATTAATTGTCTGTATTTTGGTATACAATGGCCAACTTCGTCTGTAAGCGAGTGACGTAAAAATACTCGTTAAAAATTAAAAAGCATTCAAAACATCTCTGCCTTTTCCAATATTAGCGACTTCCGAGTTGCGAACATTTTTTTCCGAATTCCTAGGGAAAGTTTTGAATTCCCGAGCTGTTAACAGTTTTCGTCAAAACCCTCGGGAAACTGTTTAGTTACTCAAATGTTAATATTGCTTTTAGAAATCCTAGAAGAAATCCTCGCGAAAATGTTTAATTTTTGAATTGTTAATATTTTTTTTTAAATCAACGGCAAATTTTTCAATTTTCGAGTGGCTAACTTTTTTCTTCAAATTTCTTGGGGAAATTTTGTAAAATTTTTCGTACTCGTACGCCTTCTTTTGACACTCGTTTAGAAAAAAGAACTGACTTAATATAATGTATATTATATGTGTTTTGTATTGCTGTTTGTATATATTTTTTTATTAATTTGTATGTTTGTATATATTATTATGTAAGTATGTAAATTGTTTATACAAAAACACATACAATATAATATGTGTGAGCACGTGTACGATTATTGGTTTATCTATTTGTTAATTTGTGTGTATGTGTATATATGGTAAATCTGTGTGTGAGGCTTTTATCAAAAGAATTCGTTAATAAAATTATTATTTCTTCAAATTTTCGTTAATTAATTATGTAGTGGTATATTTTATTTAAATTTAATTATATTAGTTATGTAAGCATGCGCCATCATAATAATTGTATAACTATAAATATCAATAAATTGTTTACTGTATACATATATGTATATTTATATACAAAAGTCATTCGTTAACGTCTTTAGCAGTGTTGTGTTTCAGTTACATAATCAGTTTATTGCAATTAGTATAATACATAATTGGTCCATGTCGCCTTCCTTCCAATTCGCGCCAAACTTCGCACTATTTTTGTAATTTTTTTCTTATACTTTGTTGTTGTTGTTTTTTCTTATAGTTACCTATAATTTTGAAGACATTTCGAACGTTGCATTGTTTTTTTTTTATATATTTATGTTTTTACGTTTACTCGTTTGGTTTGCCTTTAAATGCATTGGATCTCTGTTACAATTGGAAGACCCTTTAAAACTGCTACATACACTTATTTTTATTACATAATATTGTTGTAAGTTATTCCTCTTCTATATAATATATTAGTATATATTTGGATTCTGGCTACTTTGTGTTTTTTATTATTTATTTATTTTTTATTATTTATTTATCATACTTATTTAGAGTGGGTCCTTTTGAAGAAAATGCCAGAGTATCCAATGCATGCATTTTCCGATATTTACAGTTTTTAAAGGTTATACAATTGGGGTAAAAACAGCTGAACTGATAAATAAATCTGAAGAAAAAATTTGAGGCTGGTGTGCTTAGAGGTCTGTGGGGTACTTGAGGTATCCTGATTCGAAATTGAGTAAAGGGGAGTAAAGTACCCCTTTTTTTGTCATTTTAGTAAATGATGGTGGGGTGGGGGAACACAAAAAATCCTACGTGCTGGGAAATTTTTACTATAATTTTCGGTTTTGGCAACCTAAAATTAGAAAGAAACACTTCTTACATCGGTACCCTTCAGTAGAGCGTTGCGATTTTTCAATGCATAAAGTTTTATCAAAAACAGAAGCCTAAGAGTGGTAAGAAACTGTTGAAGGCATGCGACGTTCTAGACCACTTTAGACCTCTTCAGCTGATGAAAATATTGAAAAGGTGAACGATATGGTGCTTGAAAATCGCCAGGCAAGTGTTTGAGAGATGACAAGATAGCTCGGCATCTCTCGCGAGTCTGTTCGAATGATTTCGATAGATATTTTGAGTATGAAACGCGTTCTTGCTCGACTCGTTATTGTTTCGAGGACTGAGTGTATTACTTTTAGTAGTAATCCCTACGTTGAAAACGACAAAATAAATATTGATTCCCGGGTTCTTTTTTGTCACAATTACATTATATATTGAAAACAGTCGGAAATTTTTTACTAAACAGTGATGAAATAGGATTAAGAAGAAGAAAAAGGGGCTTCGAAAGGACGAAAATATGGCAATAATGTTCTCTCTCCCGACTTCAAAACCACGATCAATTAGCAATTCATTCACCATTAAATTATTTTGAAAATATTGAAATTTTTCCCCACCAACCACTTAATTTTTAACAAATTTGATAAAGCACTCTAGCCTTTTTCCAATTTGAAGAAGAAGAAAAAAAGAACTTTACGACTTAACCTTGTTTTGTTTATTGATTCGCATGCTTTATTGATGATCTTTTTTCCAATGCTCTGTTTTTCTCGCGCTATAAGCCTAAGAAATTGCTCTTCAAGGTTGAATCAGCCGAATAGTAATAAAATGATATCAAGATGCTAAATAGCGCTCTGCTTTGTCTACTATATGCGCGTAAGAATGTCACATTTGCATCGTGAAAAAGAATTTGAAAATTAAGCTAAAAATATAATTTTCAAAACCAAAAAATAGTTTCTTTACCCGCTTCCTCCTGCTGATACATCCTATGCCATAGTTATACTGATTACTTAGTATTAGCCTTATATAATATATATTATATGTATGTAAGTATGTTATATATAAATAGGTATATACATAGATTCTATTAAAAACCGTGCTATGCTACAAATATTTCTCATAAAATTCTACATTTACTTTTTACATACGCGATTTCTTCTTCATTGACATCGTTTTTATACATGACTTGTGTTAAAATACTTGCCACAAAAATTAAATATTAATTAAATAAATATGAAAAGGTGTAAATAATTTAATGAAATAAAAATTATTAATAATAGAAATTGTTGACGCGAGATTCTTCAATATTTAGTGCTCGGAAAGAAAGTCGCTGCATAGTTTCAGGCGTTTATACAGGTTTCTCTTGGAAATGGTAGGAATTAAGTGCAAAAAGAAAAAACCCATATACATATGTACATTAAAAACCAGGAATGCAAACTTTTTAATTACGAATTTTTGAAATAAAAATTTTAGATTTAATTTTTAATTCTGATTTAATCCATATCAGAATCGAAAATTTTTAAAAGATAAAAAATTAGAATATGCAAGTTTGCCGACCCCTGCTCTAGGTTTAAATAATGTTGGGTATGTGCGAGCACTAGTACAAAATGGTAGAACAAAGAAATGTAAATTTTTAATTAAAAAATATGAAAATTTTTATTATTCAAACCGATATTATTTTTATTTAATATTTTCGAAATAAAAAAATAGTTTAAATTTATTTTTATTTTTTTAATCCTATATTTGGCATTAAAAGTTCAAAAATTATTTTTATAAAAAAATTTCGAAATAAAAATAAATTAGTAAATGTTAAATTATTTTTTAAAACATTATTTGCAATCCTGTATTAAGAAATAAAAAAAGAAATGCTTTAATAAATAAAAAAATATATAAAGAGTAATATGCTTATTAAAAAAATATCCAACAAAGAAATATTTTTAATTCTTGGCATTTTTTATTATTCGAACCGGTATTTGGGATTAAAAAATAATTTTTCAATCCGATATTGGGGATTCAAAGTTCGAAAACTGATTTTATTTAAAATTTTCGAAATAAAATGAAAAAAGATTGCAGTGTTAATTAAATTTTTTAAGAAATATTTGCAATCCTGTATTAAAGAATTTAATAAATAAAAATACATAAACAATAATATGCTTATGTAAAAAATATCAGACAAAACAAATATTTTTTTAAATTCTTAATTAAAACCTCTTGATATTTTTTAGTATTCAATTTGATATTTGTGATTAAAAATTTATTTTTAATTTTTTAAACCGATATTTGGGATTTGAAGTTCGAAATTTTTTTAATTTTTGAAATAAAATAAAAAATTTATTTCAGTATTTATTAAAAATTCAGACAAATTCAGTATTAATTAAATTTTTAAGCATTATATACATAAAAATGTTTTAATAAATAAAAAAAATATATAAACAATAATATGCTTATGTAAAAAATATCTAGTTTCGCCTTCACATCCGCTAAGCCCATATTAAAGTGCTCATCTCTACACCGTTGCTTCCGTTTACTTACATTTATTTATTTCACGTATTCACGAATATTATCTTAATTTCTCACCATTTTCATTTAGCCTGTAGCATTGCTGAACACAATCAAATATTCGTTTCAATTTTTTCGCTAAGTTTCACGAATTGCGCTTCGGCAATAGTCTACATTTCGCCGCGTCCTTGTATACTTGTAATAAATTTAAGTTTAAATGCACCATTAAATCTCATTAATTCCGTTCAACTATTCAGTTACATATTCTTTTTATTTATTTACTTATTTGCTTACTATGTACTATGACGCACACACACACACATATGTATGTATGTATGTGTGTGTACTTACTATAGTATGTATGTATGCGTGCTTAGCTACTCGAATTAAGTATTACTCATCTTTTGTTATTTTTGTATGTATTTCAATGTATGCTTGTATGTATGTATGTATGTATTTAGGTCTAAGCATTATCCTTTCTATTACCCAGATTCGTAACAACAACATTAACTGGAATCTTAAAATCTACAACTACACGAACTATGAAACAACGACACAACACAGCGGCAGTGTGTATGTGTGTGTGTGTTGGTGTGTAAGCGCCACACCGCACCGCTACCCGCGCGCAAGTCAACGAGTAGCATACTTATTGCTTTCCGACGTCCCCCACATACGACCAATTAGTCTTGAAGTCAAAAGTCTCACTTAAACTATTTCAAAGAAATTGTTTTTTTTTTTGTATTTTTTTGTGTTTTCATTTTCTTTTTTTGTTTTGTTCATATGTTTTTAGGTCGTTGCCTCTTACAGTTCCGTCACGGCATAGTTGGAGTCGTCGGTGATGGCGGGCGGCGGTGGTGGCGGCAAGTCGTCATCATCATCCATATTATTCGCCGAACTGCCATTGTGTAGTGGCAATGTATTGGCGCCGCCGTTACTATTGTTGCTGCCGGCATTGTTGCCACCGTTGCTGCTGTTGTTGCTACTGCCATTGCTGCTGCCGTTGTTGCTATTGTTCGGTTGGCAATTGCTGTTGCTACTTTTCGAGTTGATGTTGTTGTTATTGTTGTTATTATTCAAACCATGGCCAGGCTTGGGTGGTGAACCTATGCCACCTCCACCGCCACCAATACCACCACTCACACCGACATTACCCACATCCGTTGTGGCCTCGAGTGGTGGCGGTGGCAGGGGTAATGATGAATCGTCGTTCGTTTGTCGATTATCCACGGTTGTCGCTGCACCATTTTGCATTTGCTGTTGTTGTTGTTGCTGCTGCTGTTGATGCAGCTGTTGTTGTTGCTGTTGCTGTGCGGCCGCATGTTGTGGGTGGTCAGTGTGCGCACTGGCGTTCGGTGGCGGCGGCGAGGTGGGTGTGCCAATTCGTGGCGGTGGTATGGCTTTCATCTGTGGTGGCAGCTTCATGGGTGGCCGTTGCAACGTCCTGTGACACAATAAATAACACAATGGTGTGTATTTTAATCATTAGTCATATTTTATGGATTGGCAGACAGAAACGGAGGGAATGAATTACATACTACATACATAGTTACATTTTAAGAATTACTTAAAGTAGTAACGGAAGCATTTTTTGCCACATGTCTTCCTTTAAGAAATTTTATTAAATTGTGTAATAGTTCTGAAATAAGCTGAATGAGTGCCTTAGTAATCGAATGCTAACTGTTAGTTGAACTGTCTAAATAATTTAGATAAATCCTCCCCTATAAAGCAGGAGCTAATTATTTACTAACATAATTTGCCCCAGTAGTCGAAAGATTCCGTTGAACAGAGCCAGAACCTTCTCTTCAATTCATAGCTACTTCAAGAGGGAATGAATACTTTCCTACTTTTTTATATAGGTATACCAAAGTCCACTTAAACTGTGTCTACGCCAATAAAGAAGACAAAGATAGTCCACTTTTCGGTTCAAGGCGTGATTGAGGCAAAGACCATATTGTGTATGTTGGTAATGGTGAAGAGATCGGTCATTAATACTTCATCTCGATTATAAGACATCCATTAGACAAACTATTTTAAAAATCGAGCTAATCGTTTGATGTCCAAGTTTTAAGAATCTCGAAAAGCTCTAAAGCCTTCATAGAGAGGTCCAGTTCTGAGATAATCTGACAGAAACGAAATTGTGGTCCGTTCTTATAAATATTTGACAGTAAAGAGCTACAAAACTTTGAAAATCCCTTCTCAAATAATGTTGGGGCTGGATTACGGTTCCAAATTTGAAATTGATATGTACAAAGCTACAATACCCTTCACAAAACCACAAAATATTTCTTACAAGAACATTGATCAGTCAGTTTGTATGGCAGCTATATTCTATAGTGACTCATTCTGAACGTTTTCGTCGGATATTACGCCGTGTCAAATTTCATGACGTTAATTGCCCAGATGAAAAAGCTTTCCATTCAAGAAACTCTTGATTCCGATCATTGAGTTTGTATGGCAGCTATATGCTATAGTGATCCGATAATGGCTGTTCCGACAAATGAGTAGCTTTTTGGTGTGAAAAAGTGGGATGTAAAATTTCAGATTGATATCTCAAAAACTGAGCTTCCCTTTTATACAGGCCTAACCTTAATATCTATAGGTTTAAATGGGAATATTAAGGTTTGACCTGTATAAAAGGGAAGCTTTTAAAAATATCAAATATCTCCAAACAATTGGAATTGAAAGCTTTTTAAATTGGAAAAGCTCTCTAAAACAGCTTTTATTAAGAGCTTCCGAAGGAGAGCACAATATTAATTTTCAAAAATCAAGGAAAAGCTAAGTTAGTGCATTACCCTCTACTCTGTCCCTGGCAACTTGCAAGGACTAAAGCCAGGGAATTTCCTTCAGGTACATAAGAATTGTTATTTATATGGGGTCTAGGATGAGTTTTCACCTGATTTCATTCATTCTAAGCACAAAGATACACCGCTCTCTCAATTTTATTAAGATAACTCACATATTGATCAATATATGCAGTATAAAGTCTTCTGGAAGTTCGGAAATCTCTACATTTGGTATATGGTATGGACTCAGGGAAGTATTGACCTGATTCAATCCATTTTTGACACACAGAGTTACTATTGTCAAGAAAGGTTTCTCTCTGAAATTCAATTGTCTATCCCATACCTTTCACTGATATTTTCGGTCAAAAGTCAACTTTTGATACTAGGATCCACATATTTTGTAATTAGGGGTTTGAACAGTTTAATCGGATTTGGGCAATTTTTGGCCATAACATGATATCTATCTCAATTAGTTTTAGATGATACAAACAACCGTTAGGTGAACAAAAATATTATATTCTGTAGCAACATGTTGCAAGAGTATAAGAATTCATTCTGTAGTAACTCGTACAATATACAAGAACAATGGAAAGACATATAGTACATTTTTCTCAAATACATAGTAAATCACTTACTTTGAGTAGCTCTGTTGCTGTTGATAAATTGACTCAACCCTGGGTGGCTCTGCGTCCTTCGGTATCTCTGGCAATGGGCAATTCAAGATCGAAGGTTTATACTTGGGATCGAATTTGCCACCTTGACGCAGTGTCGAACACTTGTAGATCTGTTTATCACGATCATAGATTGCCGTATCCATACCCGATGTGGCGGGTATATCACGATGATGCAAACCATCCTGTGGCGACTTCATTTGATTGTGTGACTGTTGTTGCTGCTGATTTGGTAGTGGTGGCTGCTGTTGCTGATGTGGCGGTACATGATGTGCGGGTATTTGTGGATGACCTTGACCCTGTGAATTCTGACGACGCATCGTTGCCATATTCGAGACATAAATTGAGCCCTGGCTAACAGCCACCAGCGGCTGATAGATCGAATGCGGATTGCCATTTGGCTGCAGGGCGGCAATGTGTGCCGGTATCTGTTGATATATTTGGCCTTGTTGAGCAGCTGTCATGTGATGGGCTGGATGAGCTGCTGTGGCATAGGTGCCATATTGTTGAGCTGCCTGCTGTTGCTGTTGGTGATAGATCGCATGTTGGTGTTGTACCGCGGCAGCGACAGCGGCATGCGAATGTGGATGCGGATGGTGACAATAGATCGGTTGGCCGGCCAATTGTTGAGCTTGCTGCTGGGCGAGTTGTTGCTGTGCCGCTTGTTGTTGCTGCTGGAGTGCCGGTTGACTTCGTGCTGGATCGCTACAGGCTACTGGTGATTTTCAGTAAAAATCATTGGCTTCCAAAGTTTTGCATTGTTTGCTTAATGTAGCATATTTACCGTTATTGGGACCTGCAATTTGGGCGTAGATTATGTTAGTGAGGAATGAGAGGCGGATGGGCGTGGAGGTGAGTGAGGAATATAACGTGAAAGCGTGATACTTTTTGATCAGTGAGAAAAATTGGAAATGGTATATATACTACTTTGAAGAATTCATAGAGATGGAGGTCGAGTGATGGCCGAATGAAAACGGTTTTGGCTTCACACACTTACCAGTCAAGTGGGTAGGGCTATGATTGTGCGACGGCAAACGACCCAGCGTATGCGTGCCCATAGCCCTCATGTTCTGCTGCATGTGCGCATGCGCCATCATCTCGTGCTGCTGTCGCTTAGACGGATGCTGCAAGGTGTGCGAGCCACTGATCACCGGCGGACTAAAGTGCCTGCAAAAGAGGTTCGAACAAACAAATTTAAACAAATCTCACATGAGGGACATGCTCACCCGTTGTGATTGCGCGGCAATGTACGTGCCGCATTCATCATTTGTTGATGATTCTGTGGTGCCGGATGTGAAATATACGACGGTTCATCGACCTGTGCATAGTCATTACGCTTACGTATATAGATCCAAGTATGCGAGTCAACCCAAACCATAATTGTCAGGAGAATCGCGGCAATAAAGCTCGCAATCAACATCAATACCAGACCGAGCAGTCCACCTTCGCAGAGTCCTCTGGCAGCGGCCAAGAAGTTATGATGCACTGCCTTACAATCCACCAAAGCTGTGAGTTGGGTAAGCAAACGCTCACTGCTATTTAAATCCGCATTGACTGCGCCTAATTTCGGTTGCAATCCGGACGACTTGAAGAGCACTAATGATATCTTCATAACCGTAGCCATGGCGCTGCGTGCATTGTTGAGCGAATTTTGCGACTCACGCAAACGTTGTGTGAATGGATTGGTGTGACCGGGTTCACATTGCGTATAATGGAGCAGAACATTAGTCGGAAGATCACGTGGCGAAGTGGAGACTAGGAAATCAGCCGGATTAATACAGAGATCACCCACTGCAACGGATGATGAAAGGTAGAGACCAGACATTAGCCAAGAACCGGTAACCGCAAGTAGGCCGCAAACGCTGAATAAGATGAGTGCACAACGCGAATGACGCGCCACGCCCACCAATAAGACGGCACAAAGTACTAATAGAAGTGCTAAAGTAGCAACAGTGCCCGGCCAGCGTATGAGTTCCCACTGATCGCCACGCTGTAAAATATATTAAGTCATCAAATTGATTCTCGTGTTTTGTGGAAGTAAACAAGAAATGTGTATTATAAGTACAAACATACCGACAAAAACTGTGTCATAGAAATACCCAACAATGGTCGACGTATGTCGCCAGCCGCGTTAGTGGCCAGCGTCACATTGCCTTGCACAATGTTCAGTGATACGAAGAGTATGGAGAGCGCGGTCTGATTGGCGACGGGTTGGTCAAAAATGTCGGCCAACTCAACGAGCTGTGGCCGTATGCGATTCTTCAAAGTATTCTCTAGTATGTGTGTCTGATTTCGTATGGTGGTAACCAAATTATCAACCTTGCGCCCGGCAGTCAGCACTTCTAGCAGTCCATTGTGGAGATCATCGTTGCCATATAAGCCTGTGGAAGTTAAATGGAAGTAATGTTAAAGGGGATATTGAAAACACTTTTATGTTTCATACGTAATTCTCTGAATTCACATTTTTTCTCCCCCAGAAGCTATTCATTTTTCGGAATCGCTATTCGTATCGGATCATTATAACATAGATCTGTCATAGATACAAATTGACCGGTCCAAATTGAGTTCTTGCATGAAAAAGGCCTTTCACCCAAAACATCTAGACAGGTAAGAATACAAGTGTGTATCTAAAATTCTCCTTCTATTGATCCTAACTGTTAGTTTAATGTTATCACTGGGCTTTAAAAGTATATTGACATTTTCTGACAGATTTTTCGTAAGAAAAATACTTTTCTATTATTGGAACCCATGAGATATCTCATTATTTATACAGGAAATCATTAAGAGGTGTCTAAACCCTTCTGAGCTTAATGATTTGCGGAACCGGTAGGAGTGTTTTAGTCCATCCGGACGACATTACCTAGCCAGCAGAGCCGCTGTCTTATATTTCTCATACAGCTCATCGTTCCATTGAATGCGATATTCTCAGAATCGCAGAACCTTTCTCTCGAAAACTCGTAACGTCGATTTATCTAATGTTGTCACCGTCCATGCCTCTGCACCATATATCAAGACGGGAATAATGAGTTACTTATAGAGTTTTGTTTTTGTTCGTCGAGAGAGGTCGTTGCATTTTGAGGCTGACGTTGTTGTTGGCATTAAAGCTGGTTCTAAGATGAACGAAATTATCTACGACTTCGAAGTTATGGCTGTCAACGACTGTTAACAGTGACGTGGGAGCCTAGCCGCGAGTGCAACGACTGTTTGTTTGATGACAGGAGATATTTCGTTTTGCCCTCATTCACAACCAGACCCCTTTGCTTCGCTACAAGGTACCACCAAATAGAATTGTCAAGTAATGCTAATGCATTGGAGGTTACTTCTTTCGTCAAATAAAAGAATAGATTTTTAACCATATATTCCATTGCTCTAAATTCTAGATTATATTTAAAGAAGTCCCTTACGATGACAGCGCCAAGGTAATCGCAAAGAATACGACTTTATATTCAAATTCGACTAGGAACAATTTTAAACTGCTACAGAAACCATAAAGGGAAGCTCGGCTTGAGATTCTCCACCCGTTTATTGACTAAAGTTGTTTTGAGGATTTCTAAGATTTGGAATTCCTGTTCAAATTAGACTACTCACGCATGGAAGAAACTAAAATTAATGAGACCAAATAGCATTCACTTATTTTAAGTTCTGCAAAATATGCTTTAAAAATCGGTTTCAAGAATTTTCCCCAAATCTAACCTATAATTGGATACAAACATAAAACCCAATACTCTTGTAAAGCCCCATAAATCACCTCACCCATTTGCTGACTCCCATTTATGAGTTTCCCTAAAAATCAGTAAGCATTCAGCCAACACCCTTAAGGCCAACAGCAACATAATTCTGCATACAAAATCCTGTATTCCTTGATGATTGACTATCGAATAGCGTGTAACACGCTTCACTGCCATATTAATCATCGATAAGGCCAAACTACGCCTCATATATTATTGCAAAATAAATAACTGTACTTTTATTTCATGTTTCAAAGGTGATTCAGTATTAAAGAAAGCCTTTTTGTATGTTTGGCTGAATTGTAAGGGTTGGCTTTGGTGCATATTTGCGTTTGGTTACCTAAGGTAAGCAGTCAATACTTCAACTATTAAGCGATTAGTTACATTATACTAATACTCCAATAAATTTACATACTCTCTATACATACATATTTTTTTTTTTTGAGTTGTTATTGTAATGTAGTGCCGTTGAAAGGAGTGCCACTGCCAATCATCAAAGTAATCCCTTACCAAAGTGGACACACCCAAACCAAACATAATTGTAATTTTAACACACTATACTTTATGTAATAAAACTAAAACTAAAAAAGTGTGTAACAAGTTTACTTGTACAAAGTGCACATTAATTAGTTTTATTAGCAACTTTGCCATTTTTTATGGAAATTTAATGAAATTATGACAAAAAAACCTCGAGCTTTTGTGGAAGAGACAAACTTTTCAGCTTTTTATTATTTGTTGCCTTTTCTGTCATACAACCCACAAGTGACACCACCTTTGTTTTAATTAAGTTGAGAGAACAGAAATTCAAATTTCGAAAACACTTACCGAGTCCTATCGCCGCACAGCACATCACCGTTACAATGGAGAGAGCAACTTTTAAACTTGTAATGGAATGTGCTGGTCGTGGTTTTCTGTCACAACATCGTGTCATTAAGTAGAGCAGCAGTCCAAGTAGGGATATGATGAGGAGCGCGGCCGGCACGGAACCCAATATACCCAAACTCTGTAAATTAGGGAAAGGAAATGTGTATTTAGTATGTAGGAATATTATATTAATTTTTGAACTTTACATAAATTAAATCATAGATTTTTTAGACAACATTTTGATTAGATTTTTATGCTAATCTTATGCAAAATTTCCCTATTTAGTCTCCTATTTATGGTTTCTAATTTAATGACGGCAAAGGTAATATTTTTATTAATTTATTCAAGATAATACTTATACTGGACGATGGTGAGATAGAAATCCTTATTATTATGGAAGTTGAGAGGAAGATATTAACCGATTACTTCCATAATTTTTGGGAGAGATATGTCATATAGTACGTAAAAAGTATCAACTTTACTAAATTTATTCAAAACCTTCACCAAAATGGACGTGTGTTCTTGATCCTTTAACTTTTTTCCGTTTATTGAGTGGGATGATTAAGAGCAGTATTTACTTGTAGTATGGTCCGAGGATGTTGCTTCCTTTTCATTGGTCGGTTTTTTACATGGCGGGCTCCAAACTCAGTGCACAACCATTGGGAGGGTTGGTTCGCCTTCTCACTTTAGTTCGCCTTCAAACGCATGTTCTTTGGCTATTTGGAAGATACTAGGTCTAAGACCGGAAGTCGTGAGCTGCTTGAGCCATATGTGAATGAATCGTTTCTGGTATCTTCTAAGTGAATGGCCATCAGAGAACTTTCCTCACTTGCGTGAACTTCTACACATGACTCCATCTTCCGCTGAATAGGTCATGCCGTCTGAATGGACGAAAACACTTCAGCACGAAAAGGATTCGACGCAGTACCCGCAGGGGGAAGCAAAAGAAGAGGAAGACCTACACTTCGTTGGGAAGACAAGGTGGACAAGAACCTGGCTTCGTTTGGAATCTCCAATTTGCGCCACATTACGAAAAGAAAAAACGACTGGCGCGCTGTTGTTAACTCGGCTATGATAGTTTATCTTTTTGTAATACCAATTAACGAGTGCGAGAGTTAATGAAAGCGACGGGCTAACATATTTATCGACCTAAAATATCAGAATGAACTCAATAGGTATGTACTGCGAATTATCTTATTACATCCTTCCTTCTACCCATGAAGTCATTCAACCCTACCGAGCTCGGTGATCCAAAAAATAAATTGTCGAAAAGAGTTTTAGTCCACTAACGGATATAACGTTTCAATTAAATCACCCCTTTTCCTTGCATTTGCTAGGCGCTCGCCAAAATTTTTAGTTTCCTGTCGGTCAAATACCATTTTTGTCTGTCGTTAGTTGAAAGGAACCAGACTGGAATTACCTAGAGGCCACAAACATAGATTTTTCAAGCCTTCTGAACTAGTTATTGTTGACAGCTCTAAATTTGATAACGTGGAGATAAGCACGGACTAACTCTTGACAACAAGTGTAACTATAGAATCGGTTGACAATTGATAAGCAGATTCCAATTTCGACGGACAAAAAACACGCTCTATAAGTTACGTATCATTCATGTCCTAAATGGTGATTTTTTTAAGAGCTTGATAACTTTTTTAAAAAAAAAAAACCAATAAAATTGCAAAATCTCGGTTCTTTATTTGAAACGTTAGATTGGTTCATGACATTTACTTTTTGAAGATAATTTCATTTAAATGTTGACCGCGGCTGCGTCTTAGGTGGTCCATTCGGAAAGTCCAATTTTGGGCAACTTTTTCGAGCATTTCGGCCGGAATAGCCCGAATTTCTTCGGAAATGTTGTCTTCCAAAGCTGGAATAGTTGCTGGCTTATTTCTGTAGACTTTAGACTTGACGTAGCCCCACAAAAAATAGTCTAAAGGCGTTAAATCGCATGATCTTGGTGGCCAACTTACGGGTCCATTTCTTGAGATGAATTGTTGTCCGAAGTTTTCCCTCTGTGTGGCATGTAGCGCCATCTTGTTGAAACCACATGTCAACCAAATTCAGTTCTTCCATTTTTGGCAACAAAAAGTTTGTTAGCATCGAACGATAGCGATCGCCATTCACCGTAACGTTGCGTCCAACAGCATCTTTGAAAAAATACGGTCCAATGATTCCACCAGCGTACAAACCACACCAAACAGTGCATTTTTCGGGATGCATGGGCAGTTCTTGAACGGCTTCTGGTTGCTCTTCACCCCAAATGCGGCAATTTTGCTTATTTACGTAGCCATTCAACCAGAAATGAGCCTCATCGCTGAACAAAATTTGTCGATAAAAAATTTTCGAACCGAACACTGATTTTGGTAATAAAATTCAATGATTTGCAAGCGTTGCTCGTTAGTAAGTCTATTCATGATGAAATGTCAAAGCATACTGAGCATCTTTCTCTTTGACACCATGTCTGAAATCCCACGTGATCTGTCAAATACTAATGCATGAAAATCCTAACCTCAAAAAAATCACCCGTTATTTTACGGCGCCGAAACAAGAACGTTAACGAATCGAGATGATAAAACACTTGGAGCATTCGAGGGAACTGTTCTCCGCAAGGTCTGAGAAGCTGTCTGCGTGTATATGAGGTTTATGACGATATGGTTAAAGTATGTAGTGAGATTCATAAAAATCCAACGAATGTACTGCTTCGGCTATATTGTACGCTCTAGCGAACTACTTCTTCATATTCAATGAAAGGATCAAGTGCATAGTAACCTGTCTGCTCTTGGGATGTACCACTAGCATGACCTCGCAAAGGACAGAGGCAACTGGCGCAGTTTTGTGTTCTTGGCTCAGACCGGGTCGGAAAAAGGTTTTTTGGCTTTTTAATGGTATATATGGTCGTTGTGTGTGGGATATATTTGCAATGTAGCGGTTTTGGACTAGAATCTTCATCACAACTTTTAGGTCGATGAATGTTGATGGTAGCAAAGGAACAAATTACCTCCAATGGCCTTTTAATAAAAGCTAAAGATTTATTTGGGGAGGGCAAATAATAGGATACATAGATTGTAGAATAATATCGAGATAGGGATCCGCAATGAATTCATTGTATGGAAATGGTTCATAAAATTACTGTAAATGTCCATAAAAACTACTGAGATACTGAGTTATACCGAACTTTGCTAGTAAACAATATAAAATGAACTGCTCTATGGCCTAAAAAATTTAGTAAATCTAGGTACGCACAAAGAGATCCTCGTTCAAATACCTGCCTAATGACTGTTATCCTCTTCAGAGAATATAGAACTTTAGAATTTATGATACAAAAATCCGAACCGAATCATATAATTATATCACATAAACAATCACAAAGATAAAAACAGTTATTCGTACTCACCTCCAAATAGATTTCGTCATTCGGGCGAAATGTGCTGTTGATTTTGTGGAAAGTGATGTTGTAGTGCGGCAATGCATGCAGAAGCTTCGCGATGACCGGCACCCTATATTGGTCCGTATATTCATGATGATAATCACCCATTTTCACACAAAAGCCCCAATTAATTTAATGTCTTTTGCGCAACGTCTTCTCGTAACGTTACGGTTTCTTCTTCTCACTCGCTTGCCACTTTCCCCTTTTGTGAGTTTCTTAAATCCGTTTACGAGCTTAAGTACATACTCATGCACAAACACAAAACCAACAACACACTTTAACACACGGTGACTGCCAGGTCCGAGCGGCGCATAGGTAAGAGGGCACACGCGTACGTGACGTTCGGTGGTGAAGTGCGGAGACACGGCGTTCCGCAAGCAAATAAACCGAGGTGACAATGTTAGCGCCGCCGATGTTATCAGGCAAAGCGCAGAGGAGGTTCCTGTGCTGTATGCCGATGCTAATGCTAATGTTGCGATTGTGTGGTAGATGGGTGTGCTGTTGTTGTTGTTGTCGTTGTGTTATTTAATGGCTGAACCTTTTTCGCAAAAGGAAATGAAGCCACACACCGAAACACTTTACACTGGTTACATTGTTGGAGGGAAGAAAGCAGAAAAGGTATGAAAAAAATATGAAATTTAAAAAGCGAACTTCTTTTGTTTTGGTGAATTGGAGCACACCTACACATACAATATTTAAATTGAAACCCCCCACACCCATAAACACATACACGCACACATGTACTTGTGTTTGACAAAGTACCGGAAGTGTGTCAAGAGTGCAACAAAGTAAAAACAACAAGAAAAGTAAATGCAAAGACAAATTCTAGTAAAAGATGTACGGCAACAACCACAAGACACCCACAGATCATGATCTCGAGTGATACTTGAAGTGTCGGCGTCGCTTGACTGCCATTCAGTCATGTCCTCAACATGTCGCCCTGTTCACGACTCCTTCTTATACCAGTATTATCGTATGTAAGACGCATATATTGTATAACGGAGCTACGCAAAGAGTTGTAAGGGGTTCAATTACTTATTCCGGTCATGTTTGGAAATTTGCTGTTTAAAT
This sequence comes from Bactrocera dorsalis, assembly GCF_023373825.1. Lineage (NCBI taxonomy): Eukaryota > Metazoa > Arthropoda > Insecta > Diptera > Tephritidae > Bactrocera > Bactrocera dorsalis. Next base: position 50,876,197 of record NC_064306.1, read on the forward strand.
TTGAGGCGAACTTAAGTTATACTTTTCTTGCAAGATTTTTCTTATAATTGTAGCTGAAAATGTGACAACGGTCCATATCAAATTAAGTACCAGAACTAACGGGTGATTTTTTTGAGGTTAGGATTTTCATGCATTAGTATTTGACAGATCACGTGGGATTTCAGACATGGTGTCAAAGAGAAAGATGCTCAGTATGCTTTGACATTTCATCATGAATAGACTTACTAACGAGCAACGCTTGCAAATCATTGAATTTTATTACCAAAATCAGTGTTCGGTTCGAAATGTGTTTATCGACAAATTTTGTTCAGCGATGAGGCTCATTTCTGGTTGAATGGCTACGTAAATAAGCAAAATTGCCGCATTTGGGGTGAAGAGCAACCAGAAGCCGTTCAAGAACTGCCCATGCATCCCGAAAAATGCACTGTTTGGTGTGGTTTGTACGCTGGTGGAATCATTGGACCGTATTTTTTCAAAGATGCTGTTGGACGCAACGTTACGGTGAATGGCGATCGCTATCGTTCGATGCTAACAAACTTTTTGTTGCCAAAAATGGAAGAACTGAACTTGGTTGACATGTGGTTTCAACAAGATGGCGCTACATGCCACACAGCTCGCGATTCTATGGCCATTTTGAGGGAAAACTTCGGACAACAATTCATCTCAAGAAATGGACCCGTAAGTTGGCCACCAAGATCATGCGATTTAACGCCTTTAGACTATTTTTTGTGGGGCTACGTCAAGTCTAAAGTCTACAGAAATAAGCCAGCAACTATTCCAGCTTTGGAAGACAACATTTCCGAAGAAATTCGGGCTATTCCGGCCGAAATGCTCGAAAAAGTTGCCCAAAATTGGACTTTCCGAATGGACCACCTAAGACGCAGCCGCGGTCAACATTTAAATGAAATTATCTTCAAAAAGTAAATGTCATGAACCAATCTAACGTTTCAAATAAAGAACCGATGAGATTTTGCAAATTTTATGCGTTTTTTTTTTTTTAAAAAAGTTATCAAGCTCTTAAAAAATCACTCTTTATATAGCAGCCTCAATAATTAACTGTTTAACCGTTGATTAGTGTAGTATTATGACGAACCTCCTATTGACCAAGGCTACGAACCCGCCTCTAAGTTATTCTAAATCGTAATATTTCGAGAGAAACTTCTTCTAAAATTAAGATCAGCAAAGGGCCAGCTTAGGATAGGTTAAATTAGGTTGGGTCAAGCGGTCGATCGTTCCAAAAAAATGTAGCGTTCGTTAGAGCCTTGTAAATCTGCGACAGAGACGTTTCATGTGATCAAGCAGGCTTGCCCAGATGGTGCTTTACCAAGAAGTGGTGTGTTTCGGTGACAACAGGCCTTTTAGGAAAGCCGAAAAGAAGTGGCTGCTGAAGACCGTGCTGGGAGACCTGCGACCGATGCTCATTGTCTTTTTTGACATCAACCATGAATTTGTTCGTCCTGGACAAACCGTCAACGCAAAGTTTTAGGTGGAAGTCCTCAAGGGCAACGAAGGGTCAATCGGGTTCGACAAGACTTCGCTGCCGATTGGAAGTTGCACCCCGACAATGCCCCTGCTCACACCTCGTTTCGTGTGAACAGCTTCTTAACCAAGGCCTACAGCCCAGATGTCGCCCACCGTCCTTTTTTTGTTTCCTTGCCTGAAAAGTCTGATGAAAGCAAGTATTTTGAGACGACAGAAGGGATTCAAGCAGCATGCATCTCAGCTCTCAAGGCTACTCCGGAGAATGCGTCTTTAATGCTTGGAAATCCCGCTGTCAGCGCTGCATTGACGCAGAAAAAGCTTATTTTGAAAGTTTTTAAAGAGTTGTAACGATTGGTTCAATAATTTTTTTAAATGAACTCAGTCCTATTACTTTCCAGACAAAACCTGTAGTTTCAGAGATACAGCTTTGAGAACCTGTGCGCTCGAGGCTACCTAGACTAAGTGTGTCGTCTTTAAACGCATTTTTCTCGAAGCTGTGCTTTTGAAGTCGGTTGGTAAGATTTCTCGAGCACTACTCAAGCGATCTTCATTAAATTTTACACAGGTCTTAGAGATACAATTCCTAAAGACTTGAACGAACTACTTTTTTTCGATTACAACTATTTGAAAAAAAATGTTTCCCAAACTTTCTTTGAAATTTTCATTGCTTTTGTAAAAATATCTGCCAAAAAAACCAATTTTCAGTATTCCTTCGTTCAAGTTCAAGGTTTTACCTAAACCACGTATTTTTTCACTTTAGGTGATTCCCATGCCAACGCGGGCGTTTTCTTTTCCGAGGAATCACCGGAAATGGCGTCGCATTGGCCGAGCTTAAAATATTTTTTTCCAAAAATTTTAGATTTTTTTTTGTATGAGAAAAAAATTGTTGAAAAAAGAATGTTTTGTACACGAAGAAACCAAAGTAACCCCTTAATATTTTTTTTTTTTTCAAAATTCTGCTTCCAAAAAATAGCCCTAGATATGCACCTGTCAAAGCAGCTTCTTCTATGTGTGCAACAAATTTACATATACATCGTTAAATATTTCGAAATATGTATGTACTCCTTCAGTTACGCCCGCACAGCTGTCTTTTGCCGTTCTATTCTTCGAATTTGTATCCTTACATCCACCGGGCCGTTGGTTAGGGTGCACGTCCTGCTTCCTTACTATCGCTTTTGATGCATTTTAATGACACTCACTGAGGCACTCATTAACTTCGATTCTTCGCTGATGGAAACGTGATTACATACATATTTTATATACTCAGTATATACACTCATTAGCACTTAATGCATTTCATTAAAGCGAATGGCATGAATGAAGGTGCTTTGACGCTGTTACTGGAGCAAAGCTGTTTGTATACACATATGGATGTGTGTGTGAGTGCAATATTACACTCCATCATCTTAACTGCTTACTACATACTACTTGGACGTCTTCCAATTCATATTTCTCGCACTTTACTGCTTACTTTGCTATTTAAATAGCCCACTTTGCTGTATCTAACTGAGATTTATTGCATGCATTCTTTAATGGCTAAATTGGTATGGAAATGTGAATAGATTTAGCCACCCACCCACACATACATACACATCTACTTTTATACTTTTTATGCACTGTTATTCAAGCACATAGCTCAAAAGTAAAGAGCAATCCAAGTGAGGCAGCAGCAGCTCTAAACCTGAATCTGCAAGTTAAATAAATGTGCCCTTCGGTTGAAAAGCTGCCGAGTTTATTTGCCTACATTGCGGGGTCACACACTTCACTTGTGTAACGGTATCCCAGTGAGCATAAATAGCAGTTAAAGGGGTTATATCGACCCGTAAGTCAAAAAAATGCTTTTTTTTTGAAGATTTTTTTCAAGTGATATTTGTTTAATAGGTAAATACAAATTTATAGAATTCTGTGTACTCTATTAATCGTTAACTCATTTTAAAAATTTTGGATTCTCTTGATCCTGTAACCGATCTCCAGGAGAACCTCCGAGAAAGGTGTTTGGCGGTGTTGTAGATTTTTCTGCTTTAAATTATCAAATCCAAATGTCAGACCAATTTATTATTACAATAGATACACGTAATGATCGATGAATAGTCAAAATTTTCTGTTTTTGGAAAGAAAAAAAATAGATTTTTTAAAATTCACAGGTGAACATAATCTCTTAAATATTCTTCAAAGATAATAATAGCAGTTCAAATACAAAGAAATAATCAGAGTCTTGAGTTAAATGTAGCTATATGAATAAACTTATCTTATAAGATAGGTCGGTGGACTGTAATCTCATATTTTCCTATTGGCATTGCTGGACTTATTTAAGGCTAAAGGTTTAAAAGTGAAGTTGGCTGCGCTTAGCAAGAGATTAAATGAGTTAGCAAGTGATATACAACTTTAAGCACAAAATGAAAGAGTAAATTATACAATTTCTATCTGTGTGTCTGTGATTATTTTGAATATGCAAAAAGCCCAAAAACCAAAATTTCGCTAAGGAAAAACCATTGCTTCAAGGACTTCCATTACAACCCTAATTTCATTTTTCAACACCACAAAATGTGTCCGTTGATAAGACGTCTGAAAGTCTAGCAGATAAAACCCTAACAGAGCATACATGTTTTTAGTATATGGGTAGTACAGCAGGCACACAAGATTTTTCGGTAGTCAACCAGCGCTTACCAAGCTCATGGAACATCCATAGAGTCCATTCCTTCGCAAACTAATAAAATGGGAAAGAATACCACTCCAACACTAGTGAGTATTATAAAATATTTTCAGTTCTCTCACTCTTTATAGATGAAGCTTGATAAACACGCTAATAGTTCCTTGTTATATATTTACACAAATACCGCATTAATTTACGCACACTTCTATTAAAACATGACATAATTAATGAACAATTTCGGATGATTAGATAAGAATTGTCAATACAATTAATAAGTATATCTCTTTACTACTTTAGTAGTTGCTATCATATTTCTCCCACTGCAAATACCAAAGTTAAAACGATTAGATAATCAGTGCCTTTCAATAATCTCTATCATTACGTAGAGTACCACTAGATAATCAATAAAAATATGGTATTCTATTTTAGATATCTAAAATTCTCCTTTGGAGAAAATATAGCTTCAACAATTTAATGGAACTTTATATAGAGATTGTAATTTGAATTAAAAAAATGTTCAGTTGAAGTAAAAATTATAGACTTCGTTTTTATGGATGCATTTTCCTTCATACGCATACTAGTTTAGTAGTGTAGACTAAAAAAGAATTTGAGAACTACATTAGTAACCGAAGTATGTCTAGACTGTTTGTATAAGGAATAAAATTACCTCAAATCTTGAAGAGCGCTATTGCATGGAAGTTTTGCGTTCACATTTTTTTTATCAGTTCTAAGTCGGTTTAAAACTTGTAGGTCCAGAATTATTTGGATTACATTAGCGCACAAACTACAAGGTGTTTACCAAAGTAAACAGGACTTTTTGAATCTACCGCCATCTATATGTAGACTGGTGCGTTAGAATTTGCCATCTTCATCGATTGTCCAGTGAGAATTTCATGACTTCCAAGTATTTATTTCAATATATTTCAGATGGTGATCACCTGAGCATTAGGTGAGGATTTACGCTTTAATTATGTATGTGTATATTATCAAGGAGGGATAATATAATGGACTAATGACTATTCTAGATATTCATAATGGATCAGGAAGCCCATAAAAGCTATAAATACCAAGAGTTTGATTTATTAAGTTACTGCGTTTTTAACAAAACCTAGTCGAGCAATAACAACACTTCCGAAGAAGATTTTTTAGTACGAAATTTCAACTTACTAATACCATATCTTACTACTAGATAGCTTGGGTTAGCGGAAGTATGGCCAGCGCTGAGCCACCATCGGTACATGGGCTGTCGCAAGAGCCTTTTGGCCAGAAAGCAATCGCAAGAGAGAGTGATCTCTTTGTGCTCAGTAAAGATAACGTCTCCCTAGATGTGGGGCTTTTAATAAGCCATTACGCTTTTAGCTTCCATGAACACAACTCAAAACATCCTTCTTGACTGCCCCGCATTTGGTAGACTTAAAGACTTAGGCGCCCAAATTTTCAGACAGACAACCAAACCGGCGAGAGTTGAAATTAAATGCCTGTGTAAATTTGTATTGGCTGCTAAGCATTTTTCTAAATTATAAGTCCACGAGTAATCTTTGATCAGCCATCTAACCTAATTTAACACCATATAGCATAACCCGATTACTCTTATAGAACGTAGATACAGATTACTATTACCGTCTATTGGAAAACTGTTGTTGAACTTGAAAAATTTGAGGCTTTTGAACTTGTCATAAATATTAAGATCCGGTTTGAAAATCTGTTCACATCTCTATAAATCACAAATACATCATACTTTAAGGTTTAATTCGCCCAAAAATGTGTATTATCTAACTCTGTTTCGAATTGAAGTCATCCAGGACTAATATCCTTGGTTCTCCGATAATGGGAAACTGTTCCCGAATAGAATACATATACTACTTGTAAATAGAACACATAGAACAAATACAAAAATAAGCCTTAGAAAATCATCATTTTTCCGGACACTTGTTATATTGACTCAGAGTGACAGTTGTAATAAATTTTCTTTAATTTTAATATCAACTGACAATAGCGTATTAATTGAAGGATATACACACTTATGTATATATACATACATACATACAAACCCACGGATGATATTTATTCTTTAACTCAGTAATTATTTTGAAATATTCAGCATAGCAAAAGTATCTAAATATTTGCATTTTTGAGGAAAAGGAACTTAAATTTCTGATTTTAATTTAAACCAATTTTACACTCCCAAAAAATACCTTCCCAATATTGTATGTATATACCATGTAGATCTAAGTACATCTAAGTACATAAACTTTGTCTAACGCCTGTCTGTGGGATTGTGTGTGTTTAGTCTCGTTGCGGATAAATCCTCCTCCAAATACTTATAATTGCATACATATATTAAGTGTGTGTGTGTGCGTGTGTAAAAGGATAATTTCATTATAGTACTTAAAGCCGAATCAAATCACCAGCTCCCTTGTTTGTATATGTGGGCACACACAATTTTCATCCCGGAATTGACAAATACACGAAGCGAGCAAAACTTCAATGAAACGCTGAGCAAAAAGAGCGCTCAATCAAGTCGCTGAGAGCGCACATGAATTAAAATCACTTGCACACACATACATACAAATGCATAAAGTATATTTTTATCGCGCCCATTTGTTTGTTTACATTTACGCCAACGGTATTAGCCCGTCTAGGCAGTGCATTCTTGCGCAATAACCGGCGAATTCGCCGCACCAAGCAAGAGCGCCTAAACATTTGTCTGCGTTAGCGCTGTGTGAAAGCAGGAAATGCAGATAACTTTTGCTCCGTGATAAACTAACTTTTATTTGTCGCTAATTGACGACGCTCTCACATTGAGGTTAGACGGCATGTTAAAGGCTACGCCTCCCGGTTAGTGAGTGCCAAAAAGTTATCTCGTATCCTGTATGCTCTGCTCTCACTCAACGATTTTGAGGACGAGTACGCGAACAAGCACGACGGCGCGACTACAATGGCTGGTTATCCTGTCATACAGTTGCCATATCAGCGGGCTAGAGCCAGCCAGGCAAGTGCTCAGTGCTCTTATAAAGTGTATTGATTAAAAAATCCACTTTTTTTGTTTGTTTGAAGTTCGACACAACAACAAAAAGAATAACAAAAACGACGACAGCAGCGGTGGCGTTAAAGTATTCGAATGCGCAGCGCGTATTGCTAGTGTTATTCCTGTTCCTATTTCAATGTGTCTTCCTATTGTGTCCTGCGCGAGGGTCGCCTTGACTCGCACGAATCGTACCACACACACAGTCATATACGGTTGTATATTTTTGTGCATATGTGTGTGTGTATGCTTACAAATATCAATAAGGACGTGCTTACGGCTGACAAGTACACGTATGAGTCTCGTAAAATGCAACTAACGGTGGCGGGCGTCGAAGTCAGTCCGTTATTTGGCAAATGCAGATATACTTATGCTTGTATGTATGTATGTGTGTGTGTGTAGAGGGAGAGGGTGGGGGTTGACTGCTCGCTTACTCGCCTGCTTGCCTACAAGACGTCGGCTACGGCTGAGGCACGGCTGAGACTGCGGCAGGCGCGTTGCCATTGTATTTGCGGGATAAATGTGGCAAGTGGTGATTGTGTGGGGTAGCGCGGGTGTAAGGACAAACCTTTGCTGGTTGAGTAATTGCAAGCGCTTTCGGAGTGTGCGAACATGTGTGTGTGTGTGTGTTGCTCGCATGGATGCTGCTTTAGGGTTAGCACTGTCTATAGACTTTACCGTTGCGCGCACACAAACAAACACACACATTAGAGGCAGCGTTAGATATACATGTATGTGTGTGTGTATTTCCGCGCATACATACATTTGTACGTCATTTTGTGTGTGACTGCAATGCACAAATATTATAAAATCTTCTACAGACACAGGCAGACAGGGAGTGGACTTGTAGTTGTTGCGTTTTAATTAAAAAATGCAATTAAAGTGCTTTTCTGGCAACATTGCAAACACTTAAGTGTGAACTTTAAACTTGATTCTGCTGCTGTTGCAAGCTTTTTCTGCGTGCACTAAATAAATTTTGCTTTGAAAATAATTTTTTAACCGAAAAATATATGTTTTTGCACACTCAGCCAATATATGTATGTATGCAGCTGGTATTTTAACCGTTATTATTACTTTGCACAATTTTCAGCACGATTTTTATTTAATTTGCATATTTGGTTACACTTTTCATTATATATTTTTTAATTTATACACATTCACTAGATTTTCTTTTACATTTTATTTCATCTTCTATTATATTTAATGGTAATTTTGTGCTTTGCATTCGCAAAACTTTTATGGATACATAATTTTCGCCCCACAAATGCACTCAGCGCGACTACAGCAAGCAGAAAACTATGAACTATATTCGTATAAGCTTGTAGTGTAGCTGGAAAAGCATAATTTCACAGCCATTGCTGCCTTTTTTGCCAAACACTTACTTTTCCTCCAAACACAAACGATTTTATTTTTCAAATTTTTTCAATCACATATTCTCCATTTATGCATATTTAATTCATAATTATTTATTTTTCTTTCTTGTTAGTTAATGAAATGTAGTGAATTTTTCCAGCAATCACTTTGCTTTGTATCCGGCGGTCGATTTCAAACGGCTACCGTAACGCATGAACCACACATTCTGAGCATCGAACTAAGTATGAAATTTTTTTTCTTTTAACCCGGTCACACCCTCTATCGCTGGGCATACGAACGCTCAGCTTTGAGTATTCGTTGATTTTATGTACAAATTGTGGGATATTACGAGCATAAATATATACGGAACAGGAATCAGGACTCAAAGCACTCTGTGCAAATGGGAATTCAGAGAGAGAGAGAGAGAGAGCGAAAGAGTGAGAGATGCGAGCGAGAGCAATATTTAACAGTTTCGCGGCGAATATTTTGTGAGAGACAGGATACCAAGCACGAACTATGTAATTTACAGCAACTTGTTTATGTTCTTGACGAGTATCCTGATTTCGCTTAAGAGGTAACAAGTGCAAAATATTATTAAAAATTATATATATGGAGCTTTAAGGCTTATTAAAAATTATTTTTATAGAGCTTTGTAATACGATAGTAATGTGTAATGATTAACAGGTCAATTGGAAAGTCCCCGGTATACCATTGAAGAGCATATTTATTTTTGAAAAAAAATCGCTTTTTTATTTAAAATAGTTCCCTTTAAGGGTGATACACTGTTTATACCGACCCTCCAACATAGCGATACCACTTTTGAAGTCCTCAGTTTCGACGATCACCTATTCATTTTCTTTCCTGCGAGTATTCTCTTGAGATGTGAGAACAGGAAATATGCCCTGGAATGCAGATTTGGAGAATATGGTACATGCGGAAGCAATTTGAAGCACGATTCATGGATTTTTGCCTTCGGTTTCACTAACTTGAAACACGGTGCATTGGCTTGGTCAAACAGTAAATTCTTTTTCTTCAATTGCGGCCGTTTGTCGACGATTTGCGTCCAATAACGCTATGTAATAGTCGCAGTTGATCGTACTTCCTTTTTCAACGTAGTCAATAAAGAATATTACATCCGCATCCCAAAATACAGACACCGCAACTTTACCAGCCGACTTTCCACGCTTTGAATCGGAGTCATCATGTGCATTTGACTCAGTTGACGGTCGACTGGACTTCGGAGTGAAATGCTTGAGCATCTCCAAGCTTTGCACCGAATCATCAACCCGTCCTTGTTTTCTGAGCCCGTGGAATACCCACTTTACACAGATCTTTTTTGTATCCAAATATTCATGAATGATATGATGTACACGTTCAGCAGATATCTTTAAAGAGCTTGCTATCTAGAACAACTTCTCTTTACGGTCAACCAAAATTATTTTGTTGACTTTTTCAACGTTTTCGTCGGTAACAATCTTTTCTTTCCACAAAGGAAACAAACAACAAAGGATCCGACAGCTGTCAAATTCTTACACTCGGCTTTAGAAGGTTAATTCTAGTAGCGCCATCTAAGTGTCGGGCTGGGGACTTTTTTCAATTAGCCTGTTAGGTCTGATCAATTTGACTTGTGCTCACGATAAATAGTAAGGCTTCTAAGCCAGTACAAGCACAAAGCAATTAATCCACATTTCAATAAATTTTTTATAAGCCTCGACTGCGATGTTCTTCAGCGAATTTGAATTTTAGCGGTTTCGGCTGTTTTGGACCGCTTGATTGTTAGACAGTATCGTCGTCATATTCATAAACTCACGTTTCATCACTAGTAATGATCCGTTTAATGAATGCAGTGTCTTGAGCTACGTGGTCAAACATCTCTTAAATGAAGGTGTTCAAGTACCGCCTGGAAACTGCCACGAAAAATTCAGACCGGCAACGCCACAATCTCTGTATATCTACAGCCTTTGTACAATCTCTGTTGCTCTCTTCTCAAGTTTTATCAATTCGCCGCATTGCTTCTAAATAATTTTTTGCAGTTTTTGTATTTGTAAGCCATTGTAATCGTGCGGTTTCTCTCTCACAAAGCGAATGCTTTGTTCATTGATGACAGGAAGGAAACTTTGGCAATGCCGGAAGTAATGTGTTCCCCTTTCAAAGGAGCGCTTTGAAGTCGTATTAATATGCTACTTGGGCTGACCTCAAAAGTGATGCAATTAAGAGTTGCTACCGTTATTTAGCTTACAACGTGTTGGCCAAGTAGAGAAATAATACTTGAATTTAATAAGCATGTAGCAAGGTGGTAGAAGGATCTTCCAACTTTTCGATACCATTTTTATGTCAGCTTTACTCAGTATTTGAGTTCGTTTAAAATGAACATCAATGACGTTTATTGGATAATGGTGAAACACCAATGAATAGTGTCTATGGTGCTGTAACTGTAACAGCAAATCATACTCAATACTCGGTTCCATTCCGATAATTTTGATACCAAAGTTACACCAAACTCTGGAATACTCGAAAATATCTATAAAATAATTGAAATCGTTGAACCAAAAAACCTTTTGAAAGGAATTTCTGAAGCGGATAAGTGCGGATTTGAACAGTGCTGAAGGCTTTGCTATGTATGCGGTGGGATTGTCAGAGCATCATCTACTTTGAACTTCTGCTGTCAACAATTGTCTGAAGGAAGCAATCGAACTGAAGCGACTAGCTTTGGTCACAACAAAATAGGAATTGTGTGCCATCAGCTTTATGAAATTACCTTCAAATTGGCAACAAGCTTTCAGACAAAACGATGGAAATAATATAGCCTTTATTTTTACCAGCCCAGTGATTATTCCCCTAGGGTTTGAGGAAAAGAAAAAATCGCTGGGGCCAGATCCGGAGAGTACCGTGAATAAGGAATCCAAACTCATTAAATTTACAGGGTTTGTCCGGAAAGTAATACGACGGTAAAGGGGCGTTCCTTGCTAACGAATGAGCGGCTGGTCAGTTGTCCTCGAGCACCTGAAAAGTCAGAACAAACACGATTCGCGCGATGTGTTTCTGGGATTGGTACAAGCCGAAAATGCAGCGTTCGTTAGAGCAGAGATACGCGATTAAATTATATTACCCAGACATTGCTTTAGCAAGAAGGGATGTGTGTCGGTGGCACCAGGCCTTTTTGGAGGACTAGGAAAAGGTCGATGATGAAGACCTTGCTGGAAGACCTGCGACTTCGACAAACACCGACAATGTAACCCGTGTGCGCAAAGTTTTGAACTTAGACCGTCGACTAATTCGATTTGTTTAATTGCCCAGATGGTAAATACTCACTCACTCACAACCAGAAATTGCGGCGAGTGGAAGTGTGCCAAGAAAATGTGAACATATGTGAAAGTGATCCACACAGGTGACGAGTCATGGATCTTTGAGAATGATCCCGAGACAAAGATTTAGACGACAGAGGAGATCCAAGTAGCATGCACCTCGGCTCTCAAGGTTATTCCGAAGAATGCCTTCCGTGTATCAAGCCTTCAAAAATAATAGTTGTTGTATCTGTAGCTGCAGAAAGCATTCATGAAGTAATTTCGAGGAAAGGTGCCGAGCTGACAGTCCTTGGCCGGATAAAAGTCCGGGTCGGTTTCGCTTACTTAAACCTGACTGTCGTTTGAACGGGTATATAAGATAGACGTTGTCAGTGAATTTTGACTTTTCATTGTAGATAATGACTATTGTTCCCTATACATCTCATCTCAAAATATGGACGCCATAACTTTGCCAACTAACTATTTATCTAGCAAACTCACTTACAGTCCACTTGATTGCTTACCAATTGGACTCCGGAATCGGATTTTGTATCATTAACTTAGAAAATAATTCATGGCAGATTTCGTGAAGATATATTGTCAAATAAAATGGTCTTCCACACAAATTATTGTACGGATGTTGCTAAATCGGCTTAGATCGTCAAGCGCTCGATCTTTCATAAATATATTTATATATTTGTAGGGATTCCGGCGTTTCCTGATGGGTGTTACAAACTTCGTGCAAACTTAATACAGGTTCAGTCATTTATTAAAAAAGTTACAAATGCAACTACTATACGAAAAATTGATATAAATAAATAAAAATAAATAAATAAATTAGATATTTGTCGCCTTAAAACAATATACTTCGTTTTTATCTTTGGCAACCCTGTGAAATTGATAAGAGATTGGCCACAGCTGATTGCTCTGAAAATTACAGTTGTCAAACCAATTTGACTTTTCATTTGTTCTCAGCAATAATCGTGAGTGAGTTTTAATTTATTTGTGTTTGGAAAAGTAGTGTAAAGTAAATTGCCAAAAATGCGCTGAAAAATAATATTGCAACAGAGTGTGTGACCGATTAAATAGGCCAAAGACCAAAAGAAAACAAACAAATTAATAAAATTCCAGTTTGCGGCGGAGTTCAATGTAAACGCTAGACGCATCGGTTAGTAGCAACGATGTCGGTAAAGTCACAACGCAAAGCCGTTGCTACGGAGACAATGGGGAATGCGACCGGTGAAGGAGTTTCTCATGAAAAACCCAATTATGGTTTAACTACGCGTGTTGCATTATCACGTCTGCATGATGATATTGAAAAATTGTTGCGTGAGCATGAGGCCACCTACGCCAAGGAGAGGTAAGTGCAAAAGGAACCTTGCTAGACTTTCGCGTAACTGTTTGTGTATACATATATACATATGTATGTATGTATGTGTTTTAGTCTAGTCAAGAGTGTTATTTATGTACATATTGCTTGCGACTGTTTGCATACTTAATTATTAATAATATTTGGACAATTTCCAAATTTTCGTGTTGTTGTTTATTGCAGCTACTATCGCAAACTGCGTTCGGCATTCTTCAAACCAAGCGACACACCATTGGGATGGCCTGCAATCACAGCAACGTTATTCACTATGATTGCGTTGCTTATTGCTGAGGCATATCTGGCGGCGATCTGTGTTGCGGCTATCTTATCATTGGATTTGTGCGTGGTGGTGCGCGAAAATCATTTACGTCGCACCGAAATCTACCGCAAGACACGCCAGGCACTCGCCGATATACGACTCGCTGAACGTGATCTATGTGGCGAGTGGCAACCATGCAATTATCCGCATCTGTGTTGTCCAGTTTCACCTTGTGTGTCGCTGCAGTGGACATATCGCGATGGTAATATTGTGAATTTACCGTGGGCCTTATTGGTACGCGGTGATCACATAGTACTACGACCGGGTCACATAACGCCCGGTCCATGTACGGAAGTGAATGGAAAACGCACATTTGAAATGCATGAAATATATGGCCCAACACAGGTGAATGATCCGCCAGTGCGTCCTTTGGCGCGTGCACCTCTACCAGATTTAGTATGCACATTACAGACGACGCCGTTTCTGGATAATTTGCGTGTAATTTTGGAGAACTCATTGAAGCGCCCATCGACGATATACAATCAGCAACGTTATTTGGTGGGTAGTCTAGTGTTCTAATGGAATGTTTGGTTTTCCACTGAAGTGTTAATTAAATTATGATGTGTACGTGAAGAATTATATATTTCAATTACATGTGCCCGAACAGACGTATGCAATTATTGTATTTTTTTTATAAAAGGAAGTTATTTTTAATCAGTTTAGTCCACATTTGACACATGGTTCGCGAAAATAATTCGTGTTTTACTAATTTTCATTGCTTCAAATATTATTTTTAAAATGTTTAAATGTTTTTTTTTTTTAATAAATTTCTTTTAGTTTAAACTACATCCTAAATTGTATTAACTCAAATTATTTCCTCATCCGCAGCTCGTGACGAAATATATACAACAATGGGGCTTCATATGTGCACTTTGTTTGACGCTTTTCGCCGGCATGTTGCGTATCAATGGCTTGAGCAGTTCGCCCAATGTCGGCACACATCCCAACGAGCAACATTATTGGAAATATGTTTTCCTGGAGACACCAGCCGCTGCAGTTATACCATTACTGCCACTCATCTTCCCCATTATGTGGATATCGATGAATTTATGGGGTGTGGCAAGACTGCAGTGCTTTCTCAAAATACCACAAGTGCCCATCACTAAAGACTCGGAAAAATCGTTCGAAGAAGACTTGGATGCGCCCACTTTTGATTATAACAATATATCATTGTTGCGTTCAAATGTTTTTCGCAATTGGTGGCAACTGTGGCATGGTGATAGTGAACTACTACCTCGTTCATCGAATTTAGTGCAGGTATTGGGCTCCATTACAGCACTGTGCTGCATAGACAAGAAAGGCATACTTTCATGGCCAAATCCAACAGCTGAAAAGGTGTTCTTCTTACACGATACCGACAATGATCGCTTAGACGATCGCAGCACAAGTTGTTCAACGCTGAATACCGAAAGTAATCATACGAGTCAGGCGGAGAGTAAAAACGGTGGTATTGTTGCTGAAGTGCTCGATCTAACACATGATCAGCACTGTCCATTTCGTTTGGAGTTCGACGATCATGAGTGGAAGTCACATATCACATCACTTAAACCATTGGGTGCGTTATTAAAAATTATTAAATTAAATTGTTCCGATCGAACCACTATATTATATAGTTGCCTTACAAACTGACCGATCAAAATAAAGTTTCTGTATGGAAACTTTTTATATGTAGAGGGTATTATAGCTTCGGTTCAACCAATGTTAACTTTTTTCTTGTTTTGTATTTTTTAATAAAAAAAATTAAAATAAAAAATCTCATTTCAGGTCTCGCAATACTGTTGAATACTTGTTCGCCGCTGACGCATGCACATTACGCGCAATTCTGTGGACATGTAACCGCCGTGGCGATGCTGGATAAAGATTTGGTGCCAGTCACAAATCGGTATGCCCACGTTGACTCCAGTTTGACTAGCTTTTTGCATGGGTACGTAGTTCATTTTCGAAGCTTGCCTTTTCTCTTTTTGATTTCAAATCTTTTGGGTTTCTACTATTTTCCAAATATATATTTTTGCCTATATTTATAATATTAAACCAATTTAATTCTAAATTCTTTTTTCCATAAACTTAAATTTTCAATTTTCTCAATTAAAATTTTTGTATTTTGCACAAATATGAAGCGAACAATTTTGTAAAACCATCAGTTTTAAAGCAAACAAAAAAACAAGAAACTCAAGCGCCAAATTCCAAATTAACAAAAACAAATATTGTATGTATATAATCCATTGAAATAAGGCAAACTCAGCAGAAAGCGTGCTACGTACTGCTACTGAAGCGCCAACATAAACTGATTTATGCACAAAAATGCCAAGTTTTATTGCGCATTTGACCGAATTGTTGAAATTCATGTAAGATGCGAAGCTATTTTCCACAGCATTACACTAACGCACTTACCCAACAAAAACTAAAACAGCAACAAAACTCAATCCAATTCGGTTTTTTGCATTATTTTCGCCATTTAATATTTTTCGCCGCTCTTTAATCATACTTTTTTAATGCAAATTTGTTTTTATTAACGGAAAATAAAACTTTTGTACTCATACAAAAAGCTACGCTGACGCATTTAACGCCACAAATGAATAACAGGTTTAATTGCACTGAATAAAATATGTATATTTTTCTCATGTTTTATATTCGCTTTGCTTTTCCAAATTGTTAATTAAAAAATCTTTCGGCATGTTTTTTTTTTCAAAATTTTTATAAATCTTTAATTGTTGTGAATTTTCTTACGTAATTAACTGCTTCATGAAAACTCATATTTTATTGTAATAACCATTAATTTATTTTATTTTATATATGTATGTATGTATATGTAAACAGTTAAAATATTACTTTCTTTCATGTCGCACACTCATATTCGTTATTGTAGTAATTTTCGCCATTTTAATTATTTGTAATTATTTAAATAATTTGCTCATTAATTATTTAATGTTTATGAAACTGAATTGATTTAATATAAAAAAATTTCTTTATTATGTTTAAAAAAATCAAGATCCTCTATTTTGAATACATTGTAATACTGTTAATTTCTCCTTTCATAGGGGTTAAGGTGTAGGTAATGAAAAGAGAAGGCGTATTTATCAATTTCTTTTGCTTTTCTATAAAAAAAAAATTATTTGCAAAAAAACTAGTTACTTGTCACGTAATTTTTTTTAAGAGGTTATATCCACTTGTAAATTTCGAAAAATCGATTTTATTTATAAAAATTTCGAATGTACATACATACATATGTTTATCCGAAGTCGTGAGAGAATTTCAAATTTCAGTTCGAATCGAAAAACGACTTTCGAAAAAATCGAGCTGAAATTTTAAATTTTTCACGACCTTCTTAAAAAAGTTAACGATCGAAGAAATACAATTTTTGAAAATGATTTCGACTTTTTAAGGCACTCTGAAGTAAAAATTTTACCACATAATAACTTTTTTTTTGGGAAGATATCACTTTTCCAAACTCAATCAAAAGTTTGACTAGCTCTTCGGTCATTATTCATATTCATATATATATAGTAAGAATATTTTTTTTTTTAATTTGAGATAATTTCAAGTAAAATAAGACAAATCGTTAACTGCGCTTGCACCGAAGCCATAATACCCTCCAGAAATGGCAGCTATATGCTATAGTGATCCGATCTGCACAATTTCTTCAGAGATTTCAGCTTTACCTTGTACATTAACCCATGCCAAATTTAGTGAAGATATTTTTTTAAATGAAAAAGTTTTCTATACAAGCACTTAATACCGTTCGTTCAGTTACATAAAGCATATAGCTAGTGGCTTAATACCGGCCGTTCCGACTATCTTTGGGACTTACCGATACAAACGAAGTTAGCCGAAGGTATAGCCCTTGTCCGCATAAAATCCGGGTCAATTTCGGTAACGTAGAATCGGCTGTTGTGGGAATTCCCTTGGGACTACGCCAAACCAATATAGTCGCCTAGATGCGGTGAAACGCAGACGAACGCTGCACTGCGGACTACAATAGGATGCCTCTTGATATCTCCCATCGAACACTTGCACAGTGGGGCTTGTATGCTCTCAGTTAAGGAGCATAATGAACTCCTCTCCAAGCAGTTTGTGTTGAGGGGCTTTCGTCCTGCAGTCATCTGCTTGTAGCGGTACCTTCTCTTAGAAGCATTAAGAGGTCCTTGCTCAACTACATCGACGTTATCAAACTATACGCCGACCAGACTTTCAACAAGCACTGATCGCCATTCACAGTAGAGCCATTAACACCTTCACCAATTCCCTCTCAGTGAATGGCGTACTTGGAGTCAAAGCACCACTCATTGCAGACGAAAAGCTCGAGTTGCCGCGAAAAACGGAAGTGACCCTCGCGCAGCTTCTTTCTGGATACCGTAGCAAGTAAACTCCTCCTTATCCGGTATCGACTCTAACATATCAAACATATGTCCAGCGTGCAACGAGTCCCCACATGACACTAACCTCCTATTTGTATGCCCTAAAAAAACTACACATCTGACACCACTCTTCCCATGGTACGACCCCGTCGAAACGTGTTTACTGGACCTACCGTTGGATGATCTCGATGATAACTAATCTAAGCCTTACCATCTCAACGCAGATTAGGTAACAGTTACAACAACAGCAATCACTGGGAGCAAAAACGTGCGCAAATACCCTGTGCAGGGTATAAAAAATGGCTCTTTAATAAAAATTCACAAAAATCGAATTTCACTGAGCAAGTGGTTATAACCCCTTAATTATTTCTAGCGCTTATCAAACATATTTAATTTACATGCTTATATCTGAAACTCATTTCAGTTTTCTACTGTTATATATGAATATTTTTATTTCTTAACTAACATGCCAAGCAGCTTACTTGTATATGTATGTATGTATGAACACTAACATATTACCTATTCTTCAGTCTTCTCTACAGAATCCATTTGTGATCATAGCTTCGTATTTAAGTCACCTATTATCTAAGTGTTTGTGTATTTACAAATTTTTCAACAAAGACATAGAACATTTTCTTATTATTTTTGTATTTGAAAATTATCCACACTTAGTTTTTACCGTTACTTATGTAAGCAGCGCATCATTGGCACATTTCTACATACATAGAACATTTCTACATACGCAACTTATTTAGCCCATATTTACTCGTATTCAACCTTACACTTTCAAAAAAAAACACATTTTTCTCCAAAATGATTTTACTAATTTTAAATTTTACTATTTGCAATGTAAAATTGTATGCAGACGTTGCCTCTGCGAATTGGCCAAGCAGATCGGTTTTAAAGATTCTGCTACCGATCATTTCTCACTCGAGGGTCAGTTGGCTTCCTACAGACATTTGGTGAGTAGTGAAAATCAATGCTTATAACTATGATTCAGATAAATATGAATATAAGTAGTTAATATATTCACTATTATATATCGACTAATTGGACTAACGTCAACGTGAATAACGATAATTTCCCTCATTTTTTTAACGCTTTTATTAGTTTTACCTCTATGTATATATGTATGTTTGTTTGTAACTCTTTCCAGTCCTTTATTCTTCAAAATCTATGTTTTCCCTCAAATTAATCCCTCTTACCCCCAATACACTTGTGCCGACGATTTTTTTTTCAATCCTTGAAATAGTTGTTAAAGTCGATTTCCGGAATAGCCTTCATAGCGTTTGGCGATTCACGTTTAATGTCTTCAATTGACTCAAAACAGTTTCCTCGAAACGGCCGTTTGGTTTTGATGAATAGTCAGAAATCACACGGAGTTAAATCAGGCGGTTATGGTGGTTGCGACACGTTATTGATTGAAAATTTTGCGAAAAACTCACGAAGAATCAACATTACAATGCAAGTGACGGTGTATTATGGAGGTGTAAAAACCAAAAGTTGTCGGCCCACAATACCGGCCTCTTTTTAAGAATAGCTTCCCTGAAACGACGCGTAACACTCAAATAGTATTCCTCGTTAACAGTTTGGACGGTTGAAAGAAATTCGGAGTGCACTCAACCTCGATAATAGAAGAAAACTGACAACATAACCTTGATTTTTGATTTGCTTAGATGTGTTTTTTCGGATTCAGCTCCCTCTTGCCACGATATTCGGCCGATTGATTGTATGATTCTGGATCGTAGGCATAGTTCCAAGACCCATCGCCATCGCCAGTAATAAAATACGTTTCATAATATCCTAGTAGTTAGAAAGCGTAGTTTATATATTATAGATATAATGCAGCCTTTTCGGGCTCAATTAACGCCAAAAGCGTCATTTTGATATTCTATTCGTAAGATTTGGCCATATCTGTCTCACTATCTTACATATGGTTGTAGAACTCCATATGTTCTTCTGAGCTTTTTGTTTAAATTGCGTATTTAGCTTCCTCTTTGTCGTTTCTAGTGGCCACGATTTCGTCCCCGCTTTAAACTTGTCTGGAAAGGCTTACGACTTGGCCAACTCGTCTGCTTTTTCGCTGCCGAAAATATTCCTATGACCTGAAAACCATATTATGGACAAGTGGAATTGACCTGCCAGTCGCAATAAAGACTTCATACATTTGTTGACCACGCTGGAATTTATCTTTGGCGACGACAAGGCTAACAATACCGCCTGGCTATCTGTGTATAAGGAAACTTTCTGTATTATCCCGTAGTTATTCAGTAGAACTCCACAGGCTTTCTCTATGCCTACTAACTGAGTTTGGTAGACGAATGGTGAGAGATAAATCAAGATTTTTGGAATATGCTTCCTTTCCTACTCCGCAATTCATTTTGGATCCGTCGGTATTAATTGAGATAGTATTCTGTTCCTCTACTAAACCTCTTCTCCATTCACGTGTGGAGGATATTCCCACATGTATTTTTTATGGCAACGCGCAAAGATAATCAGCAGAGAAATGGCGAATTGAAGACAATTTAAGTGAAGAAGAGAGACAGATATTGATACAGAAACTATATGAAGATTAAGGGAAGGTTTCAACCGATTTTTTTAATTTGTAAAGCCGATCAAATCATGTTCTAAATGAGAGCACCTGATTTCATGAAGACAGCCTAACAAATTTTCTGTTTCAATTTGGAGATTTTAATTCTGGGAATTTTGTGTTTACGGGTTAAATATTTCGTGGTTTCGAACCTCTTCCACTTATTAACTCTGTGCAACATATAACAAGATTATTTGTAATAAAATAAAATTTTATGAAAAATCATAGAATACTCGTATAACTAACAAAATTATTACTCTTTTCTCCCGCTCTCACGCTCTCAGCAACCAGAAGTGGTGCGCCGTGACATCCGTTTCGCACGTCAACTACAGCTGTCGTCTAAAGTGAAGGTACCCTTTCCCCACTCACTGTCGGTGGTGATGCGGGAAAACCCTGCCGGCTATCTCTCGCTCTTCACCCAAGGTACCGCCGACATTATAATGGATTTCTGTGATGATTTCTGGGATGGCAAGGACTTGCGTCCGCTGTCGGCGCAAGATCGAAAGAAAGCGCTTGATTTCTACCAACGCAGCGCGCTCACCGCTTACTGCACGGCCTTCTCGTATCGTCCGCTGCGACATGGCATCATTGGCGCGCTCAGTGGCGCACAGCACACCGGTGGACCGATTGCATACCTAGAATTGCCGCCCGAGTCGAAAATACGCATGCAACATGTCGATCGCGCGCATTGCGATTTCGAGAGCGGCGGTCATATACATACGAAATTGAGCCACAGCATCAGCACTGATTCGCTGTTGTTCAGCGAGAGTAAAGATGATGACATTAACGATGTGGAGGGCTGTTTCGAAATGCAATGTCATCAAGTATTCATCGGTATGGTGACTATGCAATATCAAGCGCAGATGGACATTGTTCAGCTGGTGGAGCGGCTGGAGCGCGCTTGCATACGTTTCGTACATTTCAGCAAAGAAAACGAATTGCGCTCGCGTGTGTTCTCCGAGAAGATGGGTTTGGAGTCCGGTTGGAATTGTCACATATCCCTGTTGAATGAAGCGGATGATAAGGCCTCCATGAATACGGCTGCGGACAAGGCCAATACCAGCGGTACCTCCGGGCGCTCGGGTAACAAAAGTTTGCAGAGTAATAATGAGAATACCATCAACATTGTTGAGTCCGCACATGATCACACGACAGCCATTAGCACTACCATCAACAAAAACAACAACACTGCCACAAGCACCATCAATTCAACCACCAATAATGTTTCATTGCCTCATAATGTAGAAATCATAAATCAGTGCACCAGCACGCAGAACACCACCACCATCAACATAGGTAATCACAACAACAATAGTAGTAATATTAGTAGCACGCATCCCACACATCAAACGCACCTAAATACATCGAATATTACAGGCGGTACAGGTGGCACCGATAACGACGCCGACGACGAAGGCAGCGACCTGCATCATCTGCTACCGCCACCCAATCTCGAGTCTTCCAAAACGCTGAGCTCATCAGCACCGGGCGCCATCTCCAATCCCGATGACTACCAAGCGGTGCAGCTCAGCTCAACACCCCCGTCGCGTCGCAGTAGCGTCAGTTGTGGTGGTGAAGGTAACGGCAACGGCAAGGACGCGCCCTTAAACCTGGTGGATGGCGGCAACAAAGCTATTGCTGATGCCGCTGACGATGAGCACCGCCAATCGGAGGACTCTGCCATGGATGAGAATTGTCGCTCGATGAGTATCATAACAGAGAGTACCGAACAGAGCGCACCCGTACACTTCGACATGTCGAATCGCGCTAAATTGCCACGCGGCATCGAGAATATACGTCCGCATTTGGAACAGGTGGACAATGTGCCATTGCAAGTGTCGCTATTCACAGACTGTTCGCCCGAGGCGACGCGCCAAATGCTCGACATTATGCAATCGTACGGTGAGATTGTCGTATGTCTCGGCTCTTCGGCTAGCAATTCAAATGCGAATATTTTCCTGCAAGCCGATTGCAGTATAGCTGTCGAGCCGCTTTATCCGCAAGTTTGTCAAGATATTGCCGCCTATACGGAGGGCAACTTAACGAACAACAAATTGCGTTTGCTGCGCCTCAAGAAGGATCTCAATGGCGAGGAGAAGTATGGCAGTCATGAACCCTATACCACCGAAGAGCTGCTCGAAAGCGGTTTCTATGGCAATGATGAGCCACAAATGCGTCCGATGCAAGCTGCCGGCAATACTGTGTCCCCCGTCTACTTAGGTCGCCTGCTCAACTCGTTGCCCTGCTCCATATCGGTGTGTCGCGATGAACCGTTATCGCTGGTGTCCATTATCGAGTTGTCGCGTCGTTTTTCGGCTGGCCTTTGGAATTGCATACAATATTGGGCTTGCTGTGCCGGTGCGCTTTCGATGATCAATATTTTGAGTGCTTGCCTCTCGCTGCCGCCACTATTGACGCCGTTAATGGTGCTCTATTTGATGAGTGTGCCGGTACCGTTGATTGCGCTGGCCTTGGCGCACATCGATGTCGATCCGAAGATGATGAATCGCGCCACGGGCAAGAAACAGACCGAGTATGATACGAAGGTCTTCGGGTTTGTGATATGGTGTTATGGCTGCAAATTCATCGCTCCCATTTTGATTATGGTAAGTACGAATTTAGTTTTGCTTAAATATATTTACACTTTATTTATTACTCGTGCTTTGAGTTTCCAATACAGCTTCGTTAAGTTATGTTAGAACACATATAATAGATGATGATCCATGAACCTTTTTCGTTCCGCTCTGGCCCAGAAGGCTTTTACAACCTTACAACAACTGGTTTATGGATTCCAGGGAAACATGCTCCCATCTTGATAGAATTTATGTAAGAGTGCCCTTTCTTGTGGGGTCACCGGGTGTATCTTAAAAGTACTGCTAGAGAGATCATACACTCCTTGCCCAGATTTGTGCTCACTTTCCTCTCTAAAAGAAACCGCACATCGGAGAAGTACAATACATCCTCTGCTACCTTGATGGCTGCCACTTTTGCTTGAAAGATGCTAAAGGGATGTGGCACTCTGAAGCAAGAGTTGATTGAGAGTTCCCAACGGAAAACTCTCCTCTAACTTTCCCTTTGACCTTCGTTCCATCTGCGAAAAAGTTCACCGTGTCTCTTCTCGAGCAAATTCGCCCCTCATATCCCTCGGAGGTATCTGCAGGAGATGTCGCCAGAAGTAAGCTCCGTGAGGCAGTAATCCAAGTTATCAGGGATGCAGTCCAAGAGAGAGAGGATTTCGGAATAAAATAGAACGTGACGTGATGTTCCTCAGTTTCGTAGATACGGAAATTTTGTACACTGGCTTTTCGCCCCAAGAATACAGCCTGACTCAAAATAGAGACCTCGTATGACAAACTTTTTATTTGACAATACCCATACATACATATATTAACGGAATCTACGCTGATAAACTTTGGACGACTTCATAACCAAGTTTCTAGTTGAAAAGACTTCCTGGACTTATATTCTTCTTAGCCTAATATTATTTCATTTCCCCCACAGATTTTCGCCTATTGCACATTTATGGCACATCCCATCGAGCTCATGGACATTGACGAGGAGAAATTGCATATCAACTTGCAAATCGCACGCATCTTCTCGTTCCTCGGCATCTTAGTGCATTTCGGTGAGCACATATTTACCATATTTACTAAAACAATACTCATACAAGCATTTTTACCTTACAGTGGTGATTTCCGCCTGCTTCGTGCACCGCGATCACTCGCTGTGGCAGCGCAATCCCTTCCGCAATCACATCTGGGCTTTCACCTGCGGCTGCACGCTGCTCGTGCACGTCGTGATCTGCGCGGTGCAGATTGTTCTGCAGGACAACTACTTCGATGAGGCATGCGGCATGTGGCCAGCAATCGCATTCCTCTACGGGGGCAGTTTTATAAGTCTGGCGATCACCGAGATTTGCAAATGGCAGGAGATTAAGTGAGTTTTTTAAATTCAATTTATTTATATTTTATTTTATTTTTTTTTTATTATATTTTATATTTATTTTTTATTATATTTTATTTTTGTTTTCGCTTTTACAGAGTTAACACACGCTATCAGCGCCGCGCGAGGCTTGACTTTGGCACCAAACTGGGCATGAATTCACCGTTTTAAACACATACTACACAACCATAATAACAATTGCGACTGAACATGTAAGCGTTGAGTATTGGTAAACAATCTAAAGAGACTAATTCGAAATCAAAGAAACAAAAATAAGAAAACGTTGCAAAATGCGCAATAAAAAGACCCTAATCTACTTACTTAAAAGGCAAAATAAAAACATATTTAAATAATAAACGATAAGCAATTCAAGACGTAGTGCCAAAGTTGCTATAAAACTTAATACAAAGCAAGAAAATTACAAAAACCGAAAACAATTAAGATTAAACATAAAATTGTATGTAACTACTTGTATGCCGTAAGCCTAAAGTGAAATGTGAATGCGTCGCTGACACTGCCTATTATTTAAATATATTCCAACTTTAAGAGCAAAAAGCTTGCAAATCAAGAAACGGCGCCGAAAAAAACGGTTATTTTGAGTTTTTCGGGTTTAAAATCGTTTTGAAGATTTTGTTCAAAGCAAGTGTTAGCCGTTATAGCGAGTTATAGAAAATATGCTATAAAATTATTTTTGTTTTGTGGATTTTTCGTAACTTTTAGTTCGTGTTTTTAGTTTTTTTCGACTATATTTGAACGTTTTATTTATATTTTTAGCTATATGTCTATTTCAATTTTTTTCAATACCAAAAAATTCCCTTTTTTTTGTAATTTTTCAAAAAAAAAAATATTTTTGTTTGCTCTGATTAATATTTTTTTGATAAAAATATTCTTTTTTTTAATATTTTTCGATAAAATATAACTTTTTCTGTTCTGACTTTTTACCGACAATTTTTTTCACTCAAATTTTTGATGAAAATTTTCGTCACGATTTTTTCGATAAAAAATATTTTTTTTTTTGCTCTGATTAATATTTTTGCGTAAAGATATACAATTTTTTTTTTTAAATTTTTACTGAAATTCGATTTTTTTTTTGCACTGACATTTTTAGATT